>NC_142393.1:6735944-7003444 GCF_059441095.1 Idiotropiscis lumnitzeri
TACGCTGCGGAGAAAGTGATGGGAGCTGGCAGTGTAAGAAAAAAAGATACGTCGCATCAGCGCGCATGCAAAGAAATAAAGCGGAATAACTCACCTTCTATTTAATTGCAGTCATGGCACAAGAATAGTTGTTTCCGCTGTGCCACGTGTGGTAAGGGCCTAGAGTCAACCACGCTTGCCGACAAGGATGGAGAAATCTACTGCAAAGGTATAACAAAGAGCAGATTCTTGAGTCCAAACAGCTACGAATAACGCTGTAAAATCTTTTTTGCATGATATAATATTTAAATTGCCACGTTGCATGTCCATTCAAAGAGATTGACAATATTATGAAAGACCGGGAGAGGCAACCATGTCATAAACAAAAGTATGCAGCAGAGGGCGCCCTACTAAAGACACACTCAACAGAAAACGCCATATAGCGATCAAAGGCCTTGCACAAACGGCTTTAAAAAAAAAAAAAAAACTATCAAGTTTAATTACTCTGACAGGAGTCGGCCCAACATTAAAAAATAATAATAAAATACATTCATGGTCAAGTGACTATCACCACCATGTAATAATACAAATTGACAATTAATAATAAACGCATATTTTGCAATAGCCTAGCAGCATCTGTGACCTTTGAACTGAAGCTAATTTGAGCCAGATGTCCTAATTTCTCTGATTGTTCAAGGGCATGGCACAGGGGAATAATACACAAAAAACATGCTTAGCTTTCCCAAATGTAAACAACATGCGGCACACCGTTTCTAATCTAAAGAGGAAACTAGTACTTGTAAAGGATATAAAGCTTAAATGTTTCTGATGCCATTGCTTTGCCCTACAGGATGTTATGCAAAAGAGTTTGGCCCAAAGGGTTACGGATATGGAGGTGGGGCCGGAGCTCTGCCACTCACTCAGTAGACGGAACCACTGGAAGAAGAGCGGCATCCGAGTGACCTCACTGCCGCTTGACACACCCACCCCACCAGCCATGACATTCCTTCCGTACACCAATCTAAAGCGCTCGTATGCAAGAAACTAGATTAATATTTATAATGCTAAATACACTATCAAGTGACATCTGATAAAAAAAAATTTTTTAAAAGTCAAATGATGCAGGTCGTGTATCGTATCTTGCTTGATGGGGCAGATGGACCAAATGTTGAGGTGATTGGACTTGTGTTACAGTAAACTGCAAAATGTAAATGTAGCTTATGTGGCTAAAGACCACGTCAGGCTGTTTGACTGTCATCCATAATTCAAGGAAATTGACAAAGGAGCACATTTACACATGAGATGGCATGAAATGTCATCCTCGATAGTCATATTTTTTTGCAATGTCAAAACCTATTACGCTTTTCACTTGATGTGGAAAATGTGGACAATTATAATTAAGTTAATAAAGTTAAGGATTAAAAGGTAGAAAATTCCTCATGAATGCACTTCTTTTAACGTTTCTGTGAAGATTATGACGAGCGGTATCAATGTATTTTAATAGCATTATGTGTGCACAAGAAGTGTTGAATTATTTGAGGGGTAAACATTAACGAGAACACAGTGGGAAGTAACTAAACTATAGAAATCTTGTCCAATATACGCAGTTGATGTTGTGTAAGTAATATGCAACAGTCGAGACACGATTATTTCAATGATCGATTAATCTGTCGATTATGTTGTCAATTAACTAATGAATCAGATAAAAAAAATAAATAAACGCTGAAAAACGGAACATAAATTGTGATTTAGTAGCTGTGTTTGTCCATAACCTGAGAAAATGTGCAAAAATGTTGATCATCATTCTCCAAAGTAAAAGCAATGGTTTTATTTTGATTTGCCACAAAGATGAACAGTCCACTTTCATGGAGGACGACAAAAAAAAAAAAAAAAAAAATCAGATCAGAATTACAACTGGGAAGATGAAATTTTGCATGATTGAAAAAAAAAAAGATACAATCCACTGATTATCAAAAATTATCGATTAATTTTGAAAAAAAGATACGATCCACTGGTTGTCAAAAATTATTAATTTGATAATCAATAAATTATTGACTCACGATTAATCGTTGCACCTGCAAGTCACTTAGTGTCAGTCTGCCTCTAATCAGTGGCATTATGGCAGCGCGTATAAGAGGAATCATATTTCAGCTCTCTAGCCAAGGTAAGAATTTGTAGCAACACAACAAACCAAGTTAAACCACAACACAAAATACAGTGCGAGGCGTTTTTACTGAAGTGGGCAGAGGACGACAGCATAGTGTCGCTCCTTTGGTGCAGCAGGTAGGCGACAACTATCCAGGTACAGATGGAGACAATGTGGCGCCTGCTGTTGGAGTTGGTCAAATAATAAATGCGGTTGTGAAGTAACAAAATAAATACGTGCTTCAGCAGCTGCATGATTTTAGCTTGGAGTGACATCGTGCGTTTCACTGAGGTCATTGTACATGGGCAAAACATCAAATTTGTTCAGGTAAAACTTTCTTCAATCTGAAGTGGAGAACAGATTAGGAGTTGTAAACATATAAATTAGGGTTGTCAAAATTAAAGCGTTAACTCTGGAGATTGATCAAATTGTTTTTGTTTTTTTTACTCAGTTACATATTTTAACTCAGTTAACTCTGATTTACTTAAAAAATAATTTTTATATTGCACCGTATTAGCTGCACATCATTTAAGAACAAAACACGCTGTCACGTTACCACTGGACCTTGCAAACCAACGCTGCTGGAGTGTGGCGCTTGTGGGCAGTTTTGAGAAATGTTTCAAAGAAAAATGCCTGTGAAAATGCCTTGGTTGAGATCGTATTTGAGAATTAAAGAAAGCTATTAGAACTGTCTTTGAATTCAACTTAGTGATTTTGCATTAATTCCAAGACACTATTCAAGTAAATATTTTTTAAAGGCTTCACAAAGAAATGAAAAATGTGATTAATCGCAATTAATCATGGAAATTTTTTGTGAATAATGAATTAAAAACTAATTACTCGACAGCACTAATATAAACATCAAAATGTGCCATATAAATAAAGTTGTATTCCAATGTAGCGCAATTATTAATTGCAATCAATCTAATTTCCTTTGCAATGACGGTTAAAATTTATGAAGCTTGCAAATTAATTTATTTCATTGCATTTAATTTCAATTTGATTCGCCCAGCATTATAAAACAGCAAGTGCTTGACAGCTATCTAACGTCATAGTCTTAAATAAATAAATACACAATGCCTCTGATGTCTTCTGTTCTTTATGACACCGTTTGAATAATACATTAGCACATGTGGAGTATTTGCACCAAAAATTGGAATTGGATCAGTATCGGCGATACCAGCTCTATTCGGCCCGGGATCAAAAAGAAACTCGTTGGCATCGAACATCACTAAAGCAAACACGTATTACGCAGCACGGAGAATTAAAAAAAAGTGGAAGAGTGACATGCATTCGAGTTTGCAGACGTGACACCTATTCATAGTAAACATTCCTGTCATAACACAGCGCTAACACGTCACGCTGGCGTGACCGAATTAGTCATCGAAAGTCATGAGTTCGATCCACCCATGAGGTGCATTGTGTCACTGGCCTGGAAGGCATGTCAACCATTTCAAACATGCGAGACAATTTCCCCTTTGCCAATCCACAATCGTGGCACTTTGCCTCCGCTAAAGAAGGTGGTGATGTAAGTATTTGTTCGTGTACATTTGTCAATCAGCAAATTCAATTGGCCGTCAGGAATTTTTACACAACTCTTTTATTGTGTTCGCGTGAGAAAGCAAAACACGCTAGACACATTACCATGAGATTTTAAGGCTGGGTGAAGCACAATTAGTACAAACTTCTTGTGAAATTTTTGGAAAAATATTAATATTTACATTTAGAATTGAATTAATCATTTTTTTTATTTAACATGACCTAATCAAAACAATAACGAGATCTGCC
Organism: Idiotropiscis lumnitzeri; assembly: GCF_059441095.1. Lineage (NCBI taxonomy): Eukaryota > Metazoa > Chordata > Actinopteri > Syngnathiformes > Syngnathidae > Idiotropiscis > Idiotropiscis lumnitzeri. The sequence goes on from NC_142393.1 coordinate 6,739,858, forward strand.
TTCATGCTTGTTGGCACTGACTTCACTGCTTCCGCCATTTTGTTTTGATACGCTATTTTCACGTAGTGACAAGATCTTGTGTGACACGTGAAGACATGTAAATTGACGGTAAGATAATAAAAGTAGCGATATATGGTTTTATGAATCGATATCGGGCTATGAAAAGGAAAATTGATTCAAATTGATTTTTTAAACCCAGCCCTAGTTCCCATACTTAGAGCTTCAAAAAAAGGTCGGCTGGTTAACTGACTTAAACAAAATATTCGCCTTTACAGAACTTTATCAAAAACAAAACACAAAGAGCTTTGGACATAAAATTTGAATTTATTAAAGCAGCAACAAAGCTTTGAGAATTGTATTTTCCAAACTAAAAAATAGTTTAAAAGAAGAAGGGATTGATATGAAAAATTCATTTAACAGAAGAGGGGAAACATTGTCCTTAAGGTTGTCAATCGTATGTAAATTGTACGCCACATATATGTAAAATTGTCAATTGTATGTTAAAACCTTGTCTAATCTCTAAATTAAATTCAAATTTATTCTTTGGTCTGTGGTCAGTTATTTGGTGTATATTATCACCACTACTTTAATAGCTGGACTTAGTACTGGTCCGTAGTTGTAGTTTACTGTAATCACTCCAGAAGTGTTAAAACAGCATACTTGAAATTCAACTAAAATTGACTACAATATGGCCCCTGCGCATGTCTCGATCCAAAATTGGGAGGCGGGGGGAGGCTTGGCTCAACAAAGATTGTGAACTGGTTTAGTTTGTAGAACGCTAAAGATCGTCCTACCTTAATTGAGTTTAGTTTTAGCCACGATGGCTGCACGTGATCTGGCACCACTTTGAAGTTCAACCACCGGAAGCCAGCAAGAAGCAGTTTTAGGATGTCACGATTGAGAAGCGAGGGTGTGTCCGTCTGCACTCCGTCTGTGAACAGGTGCACTGAGGTGGGCGGGGGTGTTCCGATTTTCCACGCCGGGCATGTTCCAACATATCCACAGTTGTGCAGGAGCCACGACAGCAGCAGCAGCAACAGCGGCGATGTAATCGCACCACGCGGGATGTGGATTTGACCGTCTACCCGGCGAGCTCCCGCGATGTCTCTCCCGGCCAAAGTGACGCGGGACGGGCTGCTGGAGAAGCGCAGCGGCGGTCTTCTGCAGCTTTGGAAGAAGAAGCGCTGCGTGCTGACCGACGAGGGGCTCCGGCTGCGGAACTGCAAGGGTCAGTCCGCCGCAGCGCGCGCACCCTGCGCGGCGTGGAGTTCGGCCACCCGAGCCAAGGAGCTACTCTTCGAACGCATGGTGACGGTGGACTGCGTGGAGTACAAGCGGGGCTTGGTGTACTTCACCGTGGTCATGGCCACCGGCAAGGAGATCGACTTCCGCTGTCCGCAGGACGGTACGGCGTGGAACGCGGAGATCGCCTTGGCTCTGGTCCGTTACAAGAACCTGCAAGCCGTGCAATCGGGAAGGAAGAGACTCATTTCCACCGCTCACCTGAGCGGCACCGAGGAGGATGACGAGATGTGACGACTCAAGTGGAAGTACACATACTTGTATTAAAACGACAGGTAAATGTAGATTCAACTCCTTTATTTCAATTAAAATTTAAATATATTCAACCCCCAAAAATAGACTGTAAATAACGAATGTGCCTTGTAAGTCCCAAAAATTTCAATCAATTGATCAAGATCTGAACTGTAGCTGATTTTGCTAATCCTTATTTAGGATTTTTTTTTTTTTTACCCATTTTGACAAAACAAGGAGTAGATGTACATGCATCAGCTGTCCAATTTAGGGTCAAGTCAATTTTATTTGTGTAGCCCAGAAAGTGTGAAAGGGCTTCACATACCCGCAGTCGACATCCCTTGATCTTAACCCCCCAAGGAAAAACTCAAAACCCCATCTGGGGAAAAGTGAGAAACCTTGAGAAGGCACCACAGATGGGGGAATCCCCCTTCCAGAATGATCAGGCTGAAATGGGGAGTAAGCAAGTAATAGTAAAAAAAAATAAGGAACTGATCCCTGAAAAACAATTAAGTAGAGTAACTAAGTAATTGTACTTAGTTACTTCCCACAATTGTCCATCAAAATACCCATTTTGGGTTTAGGAAGGTTCGCAGTACTGTTAAAATGAATAATTAACGACATTTAGCAATCACACATAAACTGTTTCCCAACCATTATTGAGCCAAGCCACATATCTGTCAATGGGAAAAAATAATTACCACCAACAACTTAAATTATTACTCGTGAATTTACTTTTTTTTTTTTAATCTTGTCCTCCATTATTTGCAGAAAACCTCACAGAACTTCTATTTACACCCTCAGTGTAAAATCTGGGCCTTTTTTTTTTTAAATTGAACATAAAGACATTATTCTGTCATATGACGAAATGTAAAGCTAATATGAATACATTTGGTGAGCTCAAAAGCCTGAAAAAGTGAAAGTGCCTTCAAGCATGTCCGATTGACACCAGTCGTCCTTCACTCAAAGCTTTATAGAGTCTGTCCACACTGAATGAACGCGAGTCCCCGAGCGTGTCATAAAGATGTTTGGCCTCTCAGGCGTCATCTCCCTGTTGTATCAGGTGCTAATTATCACTTATAACATCCACATTGTTGTCGAGGATGAGGTTGGCGCAAAAAAAAAAAAAAAAAAAAGTGATGTAATTGAAACGTGGCCTCTCCCTGTCGGAAGCCTCGATGGTGACGCAGACTACCCAGCACGTACATAAAAGAAAAAAGTCTCACTCAAAGCCATTATTAAGTTGCAATTTGAGCCCTGTGTAATGACATGGGCCAACCTCTCCCTCAGTTGCCACTAAAGTATTTTTAGTTACACACTTGTTTGCAGCCGACATTATTTTGACACTTGAACAGATTGTCTGGAAGCTTGCTTGACTCTCCCTAATTGTTACCTTGTTTAAACGGAAAGCATGTCTGTTGTTGATAGCAGCCACAGCCAAATTACATTCCAACTCGGCAAGACAGACAATTCTCCATGTGCAAAATAAGCCGGTTGATGGAAAAAGTTGAAATTCTCAGGCGGGCCATGACAACAATCTTGTTACTCAAAAGCCTCAAACGTCCATGACGCGCACGCTTAAATCTGAACTATGCGCTCACAGGCCAGGAATCTGCAGCGACGCTTCCTTAAGTGAGCCCAGTGGCCCAGTTCCTAAATTAACTTAGTAGCCGTGGCAACAGTGTCATGTAGCTGCTGTTACATGTTTATCTATCAATGTAAATATGACATCCCTCCTCCCCCCACCCAGCATTTCTACATCATTGGAGTGATTCTCTCCAGTCTTTGCCAACCGACGGGATGAAGAAGTTGAAGCGTTACGTGATGTGGATTACCATCAAGACGGTGACGCTTGGATTTTTTTTTTTCACCGTGTGTTTCTTGATATTTCACAACCCTCTTCTACAAGAGTCACTTTATGTCTTACGTCTTTTGCTTTTGATGGGGGGAAAAAAAAAAAAATCAGTTTGACTGACATTTTAAAACTACCCCAACACAGACTGATATTTGCGTGCTTGTCTAAAGATGATGAAGAATGAATTTTTTTTTTTGCTCTCATTTATGGTGTAATTTCTATTTCATAAAATGCCGTATTGTATAAATAAAACATTACTAATACTGTTGAACAGTGAGCTCCAATTGTTTGTCGGGACAAGCACATCAATAGTAAAGTACACAAATCCACGCTGCTTTCAGGACACCAAAAGTCAAAGCAGAAGCCGGGACAGCTGAACAACTTGAACACGTGAAACTCGGCAATGTCTCCCCATCAGCTGGCTCTTATTAGCACATGTTGTTCATTCAAGCATGTTTTGCATGTCACCAAAACAACAGTCTGAGTGTTTGCTGTGCTGCCGAGTCCAAGGCAGAAGGGAAAAAGGGTTTTATTGTGCCATGGCCGGCTTTCATTACACTGTGGAAAACCCCAACGCTGTTGCCACACCTCGTGAGTCAGCAGGGACGCAACGGTAAGGCCAGAGAGACACCGTGAATGTACTCGGCGGAAAAACGACTCGAGCCTCATGTAAAGTGACTTTAAAGATTTGTTTACTGTAACCAATATCTCAGTATGTGAGACACGTAAACACGCATTTCATGTTGTAACCACTAGAGGGCGTTTCGTTCCCGTTTCTAGTTTTGTGTATGTGAGTTTTTCTATTTTTAGTTCCCAAAAAGTGACATGATGGCTTCACTGACCATAACTGCAAACAGACTCCTGAGTTAGACGAAATCCACGAATTAGTGACCAAATATGACATTATATACATACAGTTGGGGGACAATATTATTACCCCCCCCCCCCCTTTGCAAAAAGTATTTCCTTTCTACTTTTAAACAGAGCAACACATTTTTAACACAATTGGTGATATTGTAGTGATGGCTTCCTTCGGATAGACGTTATTACTGTGAACCCAAATAACATCATCGCCTCACATTACTATACATCAGCGGTGGGCAAACTTTTTGATTGGCGGGCTACAATGGGTTCTAAAATTTGACAGAGGGGCCCGGACCAGGAGCAGATGGATGGAGTGTTTTGGTCACCTCACCACATCGGAGAAAAAAAAAATACATTTAATTTTAAATGAAAATGAACAAAAGCATTACAACAACATATCTGTCTGACACATCACAGTATTTAGAAAATAAAACATGAACAAAGTTTATTCATTTAATTTTTTTCAAGTTCGGCGGGCCGTATTAAAACGTTTAATGGGCCGCATGTAGCCCCCGGGCCGTAGTTTGCCCACGCCTGCCTGAATGTACATAATACACAACAAAGTGATGAATAGTTAACTAGTTTTGAAATCACAGGCCAGTAATAAAGGTTTGTTCAAATTTGATTACATTTATTTTAAAATGGGGATTTGCAACAGAAAAATGATAGTCACCATATCAACATTTTTATAAGTGAAACTAATTTGCAATGTTAGTATTCTGACATGAAACATCAAGCCCACGCACAATTTGCTTTCGTGGGCCATAGAAAATATATATGGCGGGCCAAATCTGGCCCCCGGACCTAGAGTTTGCCACCTGTAAATTAAATGGTCTTCCACTCGATGGCAGGAGGTGGGTTATAAACATATGTAGCCTATTCACTTATTGTGACATTCTTTTCCCCACTACGGTAAGTAAGTGGCACTGTTAGTCCATAATTCTTCGAAAAGTCTCAGAGGGAGAAGTGAAGTCAGTAGTGACCATCTTGTGTTGCCACTCACTAGTAATGGCAAAAATGAAGCTTCATGAAGCACTTGTGATGTTTTTTTTTACCCCTCTAGATGGTGCTCTTGGTTTAAAAATAATAAGGGGTAGTGCAATGTAAATTTACTAAATTTCCACTGCATCTTTAAATCAAGAGTGCTATACAGAGAAGTCAAAAATGATCACAAGTGCTTCATGAAGATTCATTTGTCCATCCCTACCACTTGCTGGCTGCATTCAACCTGAATACATTGATTTCCTTGCAGTATTTTCACATTTTCTCTCTCCATTGTGAAAATTCCACAGAATCTGATCACATCTGATCATCACTTAGTTGCCTGTTTACGGAAATGTGTTTTTTTGGGCCCAATTTGCTTCAGCTGGCATGTGAGGGACGTTCGCAATGAGGACCCACCTTCCATTTTTACCTTCAACTTCTTGACGAATATCTTTGTGCAATAAAACTCACGAGCTGGCGGCATCGCTGTAGGCCAGAGACAGATCTTATCATTGAGAGAATTGGAGGAGGAGGGGCGTTGAGGGGAAGTCGGGATGGAGGGGCCAGACGAAGATTAGGCAGTGAGAAAAATAGGGGTGACTAATAATAGCCTCCACTAACAAAAGAGAAAAAGAGACGTGAGATGACGGGAGGTGCGGTTAAATAGAGGGACACCCAATTGCTGGGCTCATCTCTCATTTTTGTCCATCGTTTTGCGGTCGCATCTTTTTTGCTTCTTCTGTCACCGGTAAGATTCTGTCACTATGTGATTGTATACTACTACTACCAGATTGAGGACTACTACTAATAGATTGTTTGTAACGACAACTATCAATTAATGATAAAGTTGCATGCAACGTGTTTCATTATTACTGACTAAGATGATTTTCTCAAATCATTTCACATGAAACTTTAACCTACACCTTCGCAATAATGTTGTTAGGTGTGTCAATCAAATAAAATTGTCTCTATGCATGAATATTACTTTACAAGTTGTATCTTTGATCAATCAGGAGAGTTCCTGAACAAAATCTGCAGGCTGACATGTGTCAGTGCGTTGAACCTTTGGTGTTTTTTTTTTTGTTTTTTTTTTGGATTACATTGCAAAGTTGGCTCTACCACAGAGGTTTTCAAGCATTGTAGATAAATCCGGTCTGCTTCCTCGCCAAATCGGCGTCCACAGCTGTCTATCAGATGTCCCCCGCGTCTATTTGGGGAGACAGGCCATTCAGATTCCGCCGACAAGATAATCCCATGGAGAAAGGCAGGGACAGGGGACAGAACAGGATGAGGCGTAGCTATTTGTTTGGAATCTTCCTAATCCACCGGAGCAGTCTTTGGATGTGCGTTTGGGTGTGGCGTGCATCAGTGATGTGACCCTCGGTGGGAGTGTAAGGGATGGAGAAGGGGTGAAATAATGTCAAGACCGAGTCATGCAAGTCATGCACTTGCGATCTGACAGAGTGGAAAAAAACAAGACCAGGGTAAGAGAGGAGGACTGAAGATCAGGTGAAAACAGCTGACAAGTGCGCTCAAGTGTACTCACACTTAATGTGACGACCAAGACCGGATTTTAGAATGAAGGGGATTCTATTTTTCTTGTTGCACTCGTTTGTAAAAGGTGTCACTTAAGTGCGCCACCGGAAATCACAAATTTACTCAAACACATTTTTTCTTCATATTTGGAGAGCTATTCTGTAAAGTTGCTGAAAGGGCATTTATTCACGCAGATCTTTTGCAGAAATTTAAAAAACAAAAAAAAACTATCCTGTCATAAAAATTAATTGACCTAGTTTGCCCCCCCCCCACAAAAAAAAAAGAATCGTCTATACACAACGGAACGGCAAGAGTGTTCATTTAAAGTTGGCGTTTTAGGAAAGAGTTCTTTCTCTCAACGTTATTTTTTATACCTCCCTTAAAGTATTATAATCTTCATAAAACATCTTTTCAATTACATTCATCCAAAATATGAATCAAATGTTCAGTGTTGTTATCCTGGACTGAACAGAGAATGTTAACGAGCACTATGGTGACATTTTATGTAATTGGCCTGCTGATGGATGCATTTTGAGCGCGATGAATGCAAAGATGATGTGACACAACAACTGCCAAATGATTGTTTACAGAGCGTCTAATCGCTTCTGTCTCTCCTCCAGGGGGGATTCCATCACCAGGATGCCTGAGCATTTGTGAGTGATGATGTGTTCTTATTATAGATTATTCAGCCGCATGCACATTCATTTACACAGCTAAACCCAAAATAATTAATAACCGCCTCATGAGATTTTTTTTAAAATTTATTTAATGTGGCTTTTCTGCATAGAAAATGTGGGAAAGGACTCCACAAGATTTCTATGACAAATTATTTCCATTTTTGAAAATGTATCATATTCCTGATTTTATCGATCAGATTTCACAGAACAATCTTTCTGTAAGGTGATGTTCAGCCTAATGCGCAACACACAGCCTTACCTGGGGATACACCTGCATTCTAATAATGTATAAATTTTCCTTGAAGTGAAAGTAATCGGGAAAATTACCACAAAAATGTTTTATGATTTTATTTTTCGCATCAATTTTCATTTATTTTTTTAAGTCCTTTGCGAAATGTTGTCATACGGTATACAGTGGGCATATGATTTGCATATTGGTGGATTAAAAAAAATTAAAAGTATTTTTTAAATTTTGGATGAATGCTGGTGACTCCTCTCTTCACTTTTTCATGTAAGATGCATTTACAATGTATATCAGTGGTTTTTGAAGACGTTTGGGGCTTAACAATTTTTTTTTATTACGGGCATCAATTTTACGCGGATTATCGCTAAACACGGGCAGGCCACGTCCCTGGTCCAGTGTAATTGACTAACTCAACATTTGGACAGGATATGAAAAACAACAAATAATTTCACACCGTCAACAGTCTTAAAATCAATAAATGTTTTCTCCTTTTGATCCTGTCCGTCGTATCTTACAGGCCAGAGGTAAGATCTGACTTCGAGAAACACCAATTCAGAAAGTGCAATTGTCAACATTACCAACAAGACCAGTTCGGCAATGACACCATGTCATCTTCTCCATCCAGAGAAAACCAAAGATTTCAGCTTCACGGAAGCTAATGCTCAAGGTTAGAGGGACTACAAACATCTTTTTGACCACAAGAGGGCAGCACATACCATGCTCTGCGAGTTAGGGTGTTCTCCTTTTTTCTTTTTCAGAGTCTGATGGTGGCAAAGGCCAAGGAGGAACTAGAGCAAGAGATCTATGAAAAAGAGCGGGAGAAACATAGATACCTGGCAGAAAGATCTCCGTCCTTCAACATAAACCACATGAGCGTGGCACAGTTACAGGTGCTTGGACCTGCAGCGCACAAACGAGCCGCCAGTCATTCAAAAATGAGTAGTGCTGTTGTTATTCTCCTACAGGCAAATTTTAACCACCCCAAATAGTATTTATTTGTGTGTGTGTCTTCCTCATGCAGGAGCTATGCAGAGAGCTCCATGCCAAAATTGACTCGGTAGACGAGGAGCGATATGATATTGAGGCCAAAGTGATGCTCAACACACGAGAGGTACATCACCTGCAACGTGCGTGGCCATTTGCAATCCTGATTTACGTCTTTCGTACTCTGGATGGTCCAGATTCAAGACTTGAGCATCAAAGTGTTGGACCTGAGAGGAAAATTCAAGAGGCCCACCCTACGGCGTGTTCGCGTGTCTGCCGACGCCATCCTGCGGTCGCTGCTGGGCTCGAAGCATAAAGTGTCTATGGACCTCCGAGCCAACCTCAAGTCTGTCAAGAAAGAGGACACGGAGAAGGTCTGTGCACTGCGCACTTGAAAACAAGGCTCATACCTGCACATGAATGCCAGATGAGAGCCGCAGCAATACAACTTTGTGTTGCGTAGTTCACAACAGCTGCAGCAGTTAAAAAGCACTTTACGTACAAATTGAATACATTCGAAAGCCAAAGAATAAAAATCTTCAAATGAGTTTTAAAAGTTGAAAGAGAGGAGGCTTGCCTGACATTCAATGGAAGGTCATTCCAGAGGCAAGGACCGGCATCAGAAAAGGCTCGACCCCCTCTGAGGCGCTGCTAAGTCCTCTGCACCTCCAGTCGCATTTGGTCTGGAGACCTGAGGCAGCGGGCAGGTGCTCAGAGAAGGGGGACGCTGTGGTGAGGCCATTTAAAGATCTTAAAATGAACTCCAAAGTGCACTGGGAGCAAGTAAAGAGAGTCCAGAGGTTTGGTGATCTCTCTTCCGACCTCTTCTGAGGTTAGAAGGCGAACAGCAGCATTTTGCACCAACTGGAGACGCTTGAGGGAGGACTGGCTGACTCCAAAATGAAATGCATTACAATAATCTAGCCGAGATGTAACAAAGGCATGGATTACTGTTGTTGAGAAAGGAAGGGCTAAAATCAATAGAACTGATTTGCTTATCCAATTTAAAATCACCGTACAATTTAAAACCCAAGTTCAAGACTGTTGGCTTCAGAAAAGACGCCAAAGAGACCAGGTCAACAGGAGGGAACGTAGAAGGGCAACTGGGATAGAACACCATAACTTCCGTTTTCTTTTTGTAGAAATGTAACAAATTCAGTGTCATCCAGGCTTTGATTTCCTCAAAACAGGCCAAAAGTGGTGTGAAGCGTCTTTTTTGCTCAGCGGTAGAAAGATCTAACAGGCATCCGCATGGCATGAAAATTCCATGTTTTTGGAGCCTAGGGGCAGCAAATACAGTGAAAACAGCAAGGGCCCCAAAATCGAACCCTGTGGGACACCGTACGACACAGGGGCAGACTGGGCAAAGACGCAGGTAGATGGGATCATCAGTGCTGAATAACTTGAAAAGTCTGCATGTGAGACAAAAGTGTAGTCAGGATACAGGACTGTCTATAAGGGGCGGAACCAAATCCAAGACAATGATACCATTGTACACAGAAAAGAAGCCTTTGTGGACCGTTGTGCTGACGGTCCAATCTATGATTTTTTTTTCTGTACCGCAGAAGAGGCCAATGGAGGACAGTGACTGGAGGAAAAATGTGGAGGCCATGTCAGGCATGGAAGGAAGAAAGAAGATGTTTGACGCTGCCAAGGGTTCTGCGCAGTGAACCCGCAAAACGAGCTCCTCCGGCATCCTGTGGCAGCTTTCTCACAAGGCTTCACTTCAGCAAGACAATGTCCAAAACTGCACTGCTCTAACTTCATGACATGACGACACTTTAAAAAAAAAAAGAGTTTTTGTTGAATTAACACAGTTTTATTTCATCAAACGGTTGCATGAAATAAAATCCTCTGGATCTAGACATTTTTTAAAGTAGATGTACAGTTAATGACCCGCAAAAATATTGACAGGATCCAAGATTTTATTTCATGCAACCACTTGACGTAATAAAATTGAGTTCATTCAACACACCATTTTTTTATGTGCGTCTATGGGCTTTCTGACTATTTTCATTGTCGTTTAAATATGTATTCAAACACTTTGGAGTAGTAACAAACAGTAACAAAACTTGCATCCAAATAAAATCAATCAGGTTTCTTTGTGATGTTTTGTCAAATAAAAGCTGCAAGTTTACAGTATTCAGATGATACAGAATGCTTTAAAGGTTTATAATGGTGATGATCTCAAGTTGCGAAGGCACCAAGGTTTGGCATTTTTCAAACGGGTAATTTTAATGTTTTGTCACGTAATCGCTCATTTATTTGAATTGAAATATTTCAAGCTCGCTTGTACAGCACTTATTTGTTCCAACATGCCTGTCTTACCCATATGGTTAAGGAAACTCAAAAGTGAGTTTCCAGGAAATGTTATGTCACTGCAATACTGTTGGTGATGATGATGAATCTCATTACAAATCAACAAACTTTTTTTTCAATGCAGTTCCATCCTCCAAATGACTGGTAATACCTACAAACGCGCTTTTGCTTTTGGCAAATTGCCACTGAAGGAGTGCTCCATTCCTGAAATTGGAAAATAATCAAATGACAATGAGAGGTTGATTTTTGTGACCGACGTAAATCCGATGCATCACCTGGCATAACTGCGCAGAGGCGCGCAAGACCTGATTTTGTTAATTTTGTAGACTAAGAAGTGCTGCGCCGCTGTGGGAGTGGTCACAGCCAACTTCATCCATGGCCTAACAAAGCGGCTATCATCGCACACGAGTCTTGACCTGGCCAAATCACCGTGAAATGGGGCACTTGAAGACCGCCCTTCACCCCCCAATTGTTCAAGAGTGTCCTCAAAACCTATTTAGCTTAAAATATAAAATACAAGGATTTAAGTTTGATGCCCGATGTTAACATATTCCGAATCAAAAAGGGCCGACGTCCACCACATGACCTCAGAATCTGTCTGCCTTTGCCCTAATCAAATTTATTAAGCTTTACCAAGAAGCCTTTTGAGCCCTAAATGTCTTTCATGTACGGAGCACTGGTTACTAGTTTAGATTTCAGGTTTTGCTTCATCTTCCATCTCTATATGGTGGACATGTGAATGCAGAACTGCAAGCGCAAGTATCATACCGATTATTGTTATTATAGGACAACACACTTCATATTGGAACATAAAGCTGAACGAGGTGAGCTAGTGTGCACGAGTTGGACAGATCCCGGGTCAGAGTCCAAATCGACATGGCTTCAAGAATGGGCGAAGCCTTAGAGCAAACATTATTAGACACACACCCAACAGGAAACACAGCAAGGTTGCATTTTGTCTCCATTTGAAAACAGCTTTACGTGGGGACCAATATCTTCCTGGTGTTTCATCACTTGTATTCAGTTTAGTAGGACTTTATGTAAAATATTAATTGAAAAGAAATATGTCACACAAAAAAGTTCCGTTTGCGTTTTAAGTTGTGACCATCCATCCATTCATTATGGAGCCTATCCCAGCTGTCTTAAGAATTGTTGTCCTGTTTACATGTTGTGCACCAAGGAGGCATCACGAGATTCATCGCATTTCAGCATATGACGGCTTTAATTTGGATATCAACACACGACATGGTCCCAGTTATACTCTTCAATACAAATATGACTCAGGGGCTAAACCACTGCTTACACCGCCCTAGCAAGAACAAAACAATTTGCACCCCCCAACACCACCACCCACTCTCCGTCGCAACTATAAATAATAGCATTGTCATTGCAAAACAAACTTACACCGCAGAGTTGCACAATGGGCAATGAGAGTGCCACTGTCAACTACTGGAGTGGATGTGCAATTACACTTTATTGTAGTACGGCGGGGGGAAAAAAAAGCATGTTACCCGGGTTCACACACGCCCCCTTCAGCATCGCACCGCACCCCCCCAGGGGTCCACCATCTATTTGAGAAGCACTGGGCTAAACAGAGAATGGAAAAGTTACGTAGCGCCATTTCTTAGGCAGTCAACAGAAAGCTAGTCGGCGTCCAGGTATAGTGTAATGGTTCAAAAAAATAACCACGTCGCTTGCGTTAGATATTTCCCACATATTACATTACTGGGCATGCCCCCTGCAATTTACCAGCTACAACAAACAGAATAAGCGGAATTGAAACAAGTTTGAATGCAAAATTGCGCTAATAGTAGTACATAACCTCCATTTCCTGTTGCATCATTCCTCCTCAGTTATTGTTTAATTCCGTCAGCTGAAAATGAAAGGGCCCTATGTTCACTCTCTCTCACCCTCCCTCAGGTGGGTCGCTCGCCATTGTGGTTATGTGACACCTCAGCGAACAGGGTAAAGGTGGATTGTTTAGTGCTGCAATCCGGCCACCGCCCTCCAAGTGCCTGTCAGTTAGTTGCCTTTCAGTCGGAGTCAAGTACACGGGGACGCTTTATTCGGCCAGCATGTCCGTCAGTCGGAGAAACTGGTCCAAATTGTCCAGGTAAGCCTCACTATTCTTAAAGAGAGAGGATTTTTTTTCAAGACGCATGATATGGAATCTAACTTTCTTTAGCGGTGCAAACTTATTGCCTCACTTTCACTAAACTTGTGTGACAAAAGTGAAAGAGACTTCTTGGGTATTGTTTTCTGTGACGGGTTTGATACGCACTTTTATTGCGATCAAATGAGATTTAGTTATTTGGTACTTCACTGATTCATATGGATACGTGAATCTACTAAATCATTATTATTTCTCAGAATTACAAGGCTGGAAACAGATAAATGTCAACATTCAACACTTAACTCGTTTACTACCATTGACGGCTAAAGACGTCAAAGATCCATTATTTTTTTTAACTTAATATAAATGTTATATTCCAAGGAAATCACAATGTCTCATCTCTGGTGAGCCTGTGGGTACCATTTGGACACCAAAATCATACATAACACATTTGTTAGTAGAGCAACATCATGGTGAATGCATTGTTTTTAACCAACATTTTGAACTTTTTCAGGAATTTTCAAACTGACTGACCAAAAAAAATAGATAAATAATAATTTATTGGATGTCAAATGATGTGATCAGCTTGCATTGTTTAACAAAAATATTAGCTGTTGCAGTTGACTGGACTGAGCTGGCTGAAATTTGGAAAGAGTCACAAGGAAAGGACTTTGTGATGGTGGCTCATTTTTTCTGGCTTGTGGTAACTTGTCACAGGCGCATCATCATATTAACTAACTAAACAAATAAAAACAAAAAAGTTACAATTCATCAGCCTGTTCCAAGCAGTTTGTTTTATTTTTTTGTGGGTCTTAATAACAATAATGAGTGACTCTTGTAATGGACCGCAGGCTTTCTAAAGCTAACATTTGATAAAAAGCAGCTCATCCCTTGAGGCACAAGTAAAGCAGGTTTGGACTAACAGTTCTTGAAACCGTAATCTCAACCTCAACGAATATTATGCGTTTATTGCCTTATAGTAGATGCTGTTAGGTTGTGTTTGATACGTTTTATGACTTTCCGTGTGCACTGTGCCCTCAGCTTGGCGCGCCAACGGACAATGGAGGATGAGGAGGAGGTGGAGAGGGAGAGGAGGAGGAGGGTGAAGAGCTCAAGCAGCGCCTGTGACACCGAGGGCGATTTCAGTGCCACGCCCACGAGCAACCAGGTGTTCGACCCCCCAACTGAAATCACTCCGGGCTCTAACAGGTTTAGTTTGAATAATAATTTATTTTATTATTATTTTTTTTTTAACGGGTATTTGCTCCACTTGAGCATCTTCTAGTTTTCCCTCCATCTGGCATCCGAGGTGCCATGGTGAGAGTTTCTCTACTTTGATCGTAGGCCACAATAGTGTTTGGCTTTCCAGAGACAATAGAGAAGAGGGCAATTGACACCTTTGCCCCACGGGAACGCGTCATCTCTATACCCTCTAAACTGACACCAAATCAGTGGTATCTCGAAACGAGACAAAATATTTGTGACGTTTATTTCTAGTACAGAGCAGATGCAGCTGGACTTTATGGAGATATTGCGCGTCCGGGATGAGAAGCGGAAGGTGAGGCACATGGAGTCACTGAGGCGCCAGAAAGTGGTCAGGGAGCATGAGGAGGAGTCTGGAGGAGAAGAAGGAGGAGGAAGAGGAGAAGGAGGAAGATCCAAGGAAGAGCTAACGGTGGAGAAGGACAAATCACACAAGCCGCAAAACGTGACCCCTTGCCCTCCCAAGAACATCAACATGCACGCAAACAGACATGTAAGAGTTTTTTTTTTAATACGTTTTATATTTACTATACCTCGACATTAAGTGTGTATCTCCAATAAAAGATGATTCGATACATGGGCTGTGATACGATTCAAGGACGGTTCTCGTGGAATTCAAATTTATTTCAACATGGCTTTTTAGTTGCCCAACCTTGATTTAATGTTTTGAGTTAGAAGAGCATAGGTTAAGACAAAAATATTGTACAAACAATTTGTGTTTTAATTTCTCCTTAAATTGTGTTACTCATTCTCGTATGCACACCTTGGCCACTTGGTGGCAGTATAGGACATTGGATAAAATGTACTAGAGGCTCAGCTCCTCTCTCGGTTTCTCAATGCAGCAGTAAAATTTGCCGCAGAGGATAAAGAATAAATGCCTGTGAGTACTTTTATATAGACTCCACCTGTTGCAGCACCGTTTGTGTTCTGTTATTCGCTGCTTGATTCGTAACAACACCTTCGCATATGTAGATGCTAATTATTAGTCCATACGAGTACGGAGTTTCCCCTTGTATGTTAGAATTAAGCTAGCGGAGGCCATGTAATTGTTTTCATGAATTATCTTGTTTTTATGTTGAGTTTGACATCAAAATACAGTTAAGAGTGGTAAGAAACAGCTTGAAGCCTGTTTTGAATAATATTTACTTATCATATCTGCCAAACCGCCGATTGTTGTGAAGTGAGTTGAGTCAGCTGTCACCATAAAGCACTCGTATCTCAAGTTTCCGCGCACAAGTCAAAGCAAGAATTTGGCCCATTTTTAAAAACTCATAAGGCACCACTGTACTATCCTGTTATGCAGAGATTTAATCCTGAGACAATTTAAGTGGGAAAGCACAAAACTGCAAATAGGTGAGTTTGTTTCCTACAAATACTTGTTGAATAAGAAAATAGAAAACAAGGCAGGTAGTTCATTCCATTAGTGCAGAAACAATCACCAAGGAGGCCGAGTTGGAGCAATGCCACATAGCGCCGGTAGTCAGCTGTCGCCCCACACAGAGACATGTTAATCATCTTCCACATTTTGGAACAACAACTAAAGCAAGGGAGCCCACAAGGCATTTGGAAATTTGAATGCTGGATTATTTCCAAGGCCTAACTCACCTCTCATTAAAAGCATTAAGAATTGTTTTTGTTCATTGTATTTCAACCATCAAAAACAATCCTTGCACATGTAATATGCCATCTTTAATTAATGATACGTACACAACCTGTTATATAAGCTGTATCATCCTCGTCTATCAGCGTTTGGTGAATCAAGTGACCGTCTAGATTTATAGAAGGAACTTTTTACAACATACGACTTATTGAGCGAGGCCTTGCCCCGACAATGTTACGTAATGCGAGGTGTGTATCAGGTGTCTTCGCACTAAAGTGTCACACTCGTGTTAATGCTGTCTACTGTTTGTGTCTTTATTAGCGAGAAAACGGAGAACCATCGGAGAAATCCCCCGTTTCCAGGCAACCGTCCAACCCAAGGCACACGTTTGTCAGGTTAGCAAGCACTATTCAGCATTTGTTGTTTCAATACAGATTCAAAGAAAATCTGATTCCCTAACAAGAAGCTGAACAGCAAAATTCACAAAAGGCATTTGAGTCACAAATCGACGACTTTTAAACATGGTCTTAATTTTGTTTATGTTTGACTTTGATATCAAGTGACCACCATCACTTCCAAGAGTATCAAACAGGAAGTGACCACTGAGCTTGCACTTATCAGAGTGCCATCAGCAGGTTGAAAAAATGGAATGTTGCTATTCCGCTCCTTGAACATGAAATGATATTTGAACATCATTTAAAGTTGTGCATCTATTTTGAGAAAGCACAGCGTTGAGATAGAAGCTGTTGCTCCATCACATTTTCTTGTGTTTCTGTTGTTGTAGTTCTGTCTCGATCGCTCTCAATAAGAGCCCCTCTACTAGCGGGCGAACAACTCCCGTGAGCCCCCTCTCACCCATGACCCCCAGGTCACCTCAAGAACAGTGGCAATCACCTTGCAGTAGCCCCTCCCCTCGAGGACTAAGGAGCCCCATTCCCAATGGACACGCACCAGAGGTAGTACACACTCAAATCGCATACACAAGAGTAGGAAAAAACAGCAACACCGCCCTCTAGTGTCACGAGTCATCATAGCAGATTTGCCTGGTTTGAAATTGCACTGCTCTTGTGCATTTTCCATACCTTTCCAAGCTAAGGCACTCATTTTACCAGTGGCGGTCAGTGAAGTCCTACTTAGTCCAACTGTAATAAATACCCCTCATAATATCATTGTTTATGACACCATGGCTGGAGAAATAATATACGGACACACACTTACGCACAACTGGGTGTTGGATGTCGTCTCACGAGAGCTAGCTTCTCTTGACAAGTCCGTCTTTCAAATGGCTTTGGAAGTATATCTGCAGTCAAATCCCTCCTTCGGCCATTGTGGCATAAAAAAAAAGCAAGAACACATTTTAGATATTCGAACGGTCACCGGGTGTGTGTGGTGTGGATTTGAATACGCATAGCGCTGCCCGCTCACAAGCGATTATCGAATCACAGAACGCGTTCGCGCCTTCAACGTGATGCCAGCGAGAAGGCACACTTTTACTAACTCGTGCTCTGATTGGATATCGCAACTGTCTTTCAACAACCGTTCACTCACACGGCACGGACTCGGAACGTACTCTGAAATGTGCCTGGCAACACAAGCTAGCTCAATGCTGATTGGATAAAATCTCTCTCCTAAAAATACAACACTTGTACATAATATGACATGGATGTGAAGAATTATTTATGATTTTTGATTATGTTAGGCCGCAGAGAAGGCCGTGAATGTCCATCACTGCATTTTACTGAAGAAACGTTCAAACAAATGTCGCAGAGAGTGGATACAGGATGGATGAAATAATGTTGTTCTCCAACAGCTCTGCCATCTAGTGGAAGAGCATTGCGAAGACTCTCAATATAATGTTGCTGGTTATTTTTTTCAACTTATTCATTTATTTAAACAAACACAAGCAATAAATTCATCCCAATTACTATAAACAAGTGGGGTTTTTTCCCCCAAAAAAATGAAATCTAGCCATTTGAAGATTCAGTGCGGTTTGAATTTGATGAATTGTTTAGCCCGAGTCGCTGGCATGGATAGAAGAACCGATGCATTACATCACAGTTATAAAATTATAATTTTTACATCAATTACGTGAAGTTAGATGATTTCTCTAACAATATCGCACAGTGGGTGAGAATGACTGTGATCAATCTGCTCTGAAATTCTTTCGTTGTACATTTTCTCAGACCAGTGAGATGAGCTCTCCCACCAGAAATAACTCAGAGGACACGAGCAGACCTAACTTCACCAGAAAAAGCTCCAGGACCATTTCTTTTAGGGTAAATCCAAAATCCCGATTTGAATAACGTGCGACATGACTCAATTACACACATGCAAATTCGACACGCACCGTATGTTTGGTCTACAGATGATCAGGAAGAAAGAGGAGACTTCAACATTGCAAAGGAGGTCCGAAGCTATTTTATGATCACATTTTGGGCTTGTGTGAAAAGTCGCATTTTGATTGTTTACTATTATCATTTCTTTGTTTCAGTGCAAGCGTCAAGGTGGCCTCAAAAAAGTTTGAATCCAACACTGTAAGTCAGTGCACTCCAACTTGAAAGTACACAGTGAGGACAAAGGTGTTGGGACATACTTGATTCAGTCAGATTTCATCATGACAGTCACAAATATCCATTCTTTATCTTGCTAAGAAAATCAGGACAAAAGTACAATTACAGTTTTAGAAAGGCCATTGTTGCCTCATAATTGATTAATGGGTGAGTCGATCAACTTCAGTCAAAAAAAGATGAAGAATCAATACAAAATTATCAGGGGGGAAAAAAGCCAACTCAAGAAATTTAGTGATGCAGCAGCTTATCAAGCCTATACTTTCTTTTCAAAGCTGTTCTTGGTTTTTGCCAGCACAGCAGGGACTATGGGCCTATTTAAGATCCTTGAGGTACCCCGCATGTCACCTTTAATAGCATATTCATTATAATCTCCTTCAGTGCCCAACTAAAACTCAACAATTTAACAACAAGCTCATCAAACACCTTTAGGATGAACTACAACACAGATTGCAAGACGAATGGCCTTCTTGCAGTTTCTACATCTTTGTCACAATTTTGTCACATATTTAGTGGCGTGTTAATTATGTTAACTGTCCTTTGGTTTGGACCAGAATGAAGCCCTCAACGAGGACAAAACATCATCTTTCCAGAGGAAGTGAGTGTTATTTTTCATTTGTACATTTTTGAAGATCGTTAAATTCCCCGCTTGACTCACCAGAATTTAACTTGTTGTGTAGTTCAGTGCAACGAGTCTCCTCTCGGTCCATCAAGGAGAAAATGGAGAGATTGGCCCAAGCCGCTCAGGTCGGTCTTGTCGGAGCTTCAGAATGATCAAGTGCGGATCAGTTGTGTTTCATTTGATATTTGCGCAGAAATCCGAAACGGGTCGATCTTCTGACGTGAGCCAGCGTACCTTGTACCTGCTGGATGAAGTGTCCAGGAAGAGGGGCCTCTTTGAGAAGGAGCCGCAAGCAGCGAGCCCAATAAGTGCTTCCAAACATGTAAGGACTCAGCCCACAGATTTCACATACGCTCTGCTTTCAAGCACCTCAATCCTGGGATGTCCGCAGGAATTTCGAGGCTCCACATCTGGAGTGTCGGATCGGATCAACCGCTGGCTTGACAAGACCAACCAAAAAGGAACCATTTCCAGTCACAAGGTGAGATCCGACATTACAACATGATGACTGCACAAGAGAACACCTGACGCACGTTACTGTGTGACAGCTAGGGAGCAGTGCTACTCTTTTTTTTTTTTTCACTATGCATCATCAAACACAAGGCAGGTTTTAGTCCCAGAAAAATGTATTTAATATTCTAAGCCACTATAACATTATACATACTAAATATATATACTTGAATATAGTATTTTTAAAACTATTTCACGATTAAAATAACAAATTTAAAAATTAATCAAAATCAAAGCTGAACAATTGTTTAAGATTAGACACAAATGTATGTATACAAAATAAATAAACATAACTAAACTTATTATTAAACTCACCACTAGAGGGAGCCCGTTTACTGAGGCGCAATTTGAATAGTTGATTCTGACTGTTCTTCTAAGATTTACGTCATCTTAAATGGGTGTTTTCGACCACTCCTCACTTTTCAATCCATTTCTTTTACATATGATCATGTACATATTCTATGCAACAATCTTCCAATGTTGTGTTGCAGGACTTCAAACATGTGGATATGACCAGCAAGGAGTTTGTTTGAGAAGCCATGAAAACAAACCTCAAACAGGACAGACTCTACAATTATTTTCTCATATTAAAGCACAGAGAACGTTTGTAATCTTTGTTAATATGGAAAAATTGAATTCTTTTGTATTTGTCTTGCTTTAAATGTCTGTTTTCTTCCTCCTGGTTGTCTTCCTGGAGAAAAAAAAATAAAACAAGTCGTTTTGCAAGACTGGAAAGGTGCTTCTTGCACAGTTAGAATGATTTGTTGTTTAATGTTAAAAGTACAAATGCAATTTGTCAATATTCAAGCACTTTGAACAGGTGAAGGTGTGAAGAAGCTCATTTGCCAATCTAAAAGTGAAATACTTTGTTATTGATTGAGAAAATCCCAGTTTGTGAAATAAAACTTTTGCCAACTTCATCTGTTGTTTTTTCTTTTAATGTACTAAAATTTATTTGAGTGACGGGACTGAACCAAGTGACTTTTTAGCGCAAAATCAGCAATAATATAGAGAAATAAATCCACATTATATTTTTGCTAATCGCAAGACGACCTTAAGCACATTTATTAAAAAACCCAAAATGTCGATAACAAGATTGTGTCATAAAATCCACTCCCCTTTAGTCGTATTTGAAATATATCTATATCAAATATGCAGACACATAAATGAGTCAACTTACTTTCGCAACTTCCTGTGGACCATGTGACTCATAGATAAAATAATTCAGAAGGGGAATAAATTCGGGAACATTGAACTCAGTGAAAAGCAAAGGAAATGATAAAAAAAATAAGAAAAAGAAAATAATTATATTTCACGGTATCGTCGAATTTGACAAAGTTTAAGTGAACCTTTTATCACACTTAAACACTTTTTTTAAACAACATATATATATATATATATATATTATTTTTTTTCATTTTATGGGAAACACGTACCTGCGCTTGGAATAAAACACACGACAACAAATGCCTCACAACCCTTAATATCCTTTATAATTAAACAGTCTAACTTTAGACATAACCATCCTCTTATCTTCGCAGATTAGCCTTCCGTGTCTGCGTATTGTCAGCAGATGGTTTCCATAGAAGGGAGTATACACGTGCTTGTGTGTTTGCATTTACACTCTGCCTTATTTGGTTATGCTGATAACGGAAAATGGCAGCTCTCTTCAAAGTTATTAATAACCCAACAAAAAGCCAGTGCTGCCTTTTCGCCTTCCACGTTGATTCTTTTCACGCTCATTCTGAGCTTCCCCTCACAGGATCTGCTGCATCACTGCTTCACAGGTTTGCTTTACACTTGCATGAAGGGAAAATCAAATTACATGACCCATAGCTCACCGGAAATGATGCTGAGGTTGCACTTTTAATTGTCGCTAAATGAAGGATTTCTGGATAAACAGAGTGTGTGTTTGTGTGTTCAAGGTCACCGCTGGTCATGTCGGATAATGAGGAGGTGGTGGAGGAGTATGAAGAGTAAGTGCAGTTTATTCATCAACTTCAGAGCACACAATGCGGATTTGCATGCGGGTCATAACTATGATGAATGTGTTTGATTTTCACAGGGAGGTGGAAGGTAAGAAAAGTCATCGGCGCTCATGAAGATGTGACGTGCTGGCAAAACAAAAGATGTGCAGTTTAAACAAATGCTCCCTTCAAAACATGACGGCCTAAAAGGTAACATGACACTACCGGACACCGGTATGCACAAGCTTGTCTCGAATCAAAGGACACGGATGACAGTGATCAGTGTCACGGATCATTTCTATCCCGATTTATGAAATTAGGACACAAACGGAAATTTTTATTTGTGAAAATCTCACAGCTGAACGTCTAATTTCAATTGTGAGCAAAATGTTTACTGGGCAAATAATATTCCAGAAACATGCATGTGAGCTCTAAAATTGTCCTTAGGTGTGATAGTGAACGATAGTTTGTCTATGCGTGTCCTGCAATTGGCTGGCGGCCAGTTCAAGGTCCAACCGAGTCTCTCCGGATGTCATCTGGGAGCGCTATGGAAAAGGAATGGATGGAGTTCTCCAAAAAGTTTCACATCAAACTCACTCAAACTTCCATCAAGATGCCAAAATTGCAGATGACACATTTTGGAGGACTCACATCAACTTCTTATTTCCGCAGAGGAGGAAGCGGAGGTAGAGGAAGGTCAGGCAGAAGAGGAGGAGGTGGAGGAGGAAGGTACGGTGTGTGATTTATGCTCAAACACATATTGTGCTGCAAATATATTTGATGATTGGAAATGGCTGAACAAAAACAAATTTTGACGCACACATGCACACACTTCACTCGTTTTTACTGTTATGTGATTTAAATTCCAGAGGCTATCTCATTAGCAGTTTCCATTGACCTTGCGTTGGGCTGAACTTTTTTCTTCTTTTTTAGGCTGTATGGAGGAAAAAAGATCAACATTTTCACACTTTTAGTACAGACCACTTCATACAGAAAGAGCTCGCTAACAAGACTGATTTATGCTAGGCTATAATTAAGCGGTTTTGTATCGCACTTTGCGAGGTCAAATTAGCATTTTGTGAATTGCAAAAAGTGAGAATCAAACACCCAGCAAATAGCTTCTCTGTGTTACGTCGCTCACGTCACAAACCAAACATAGTTCTGCTTCATCCGCTGCACTAGCTAGCTAGCAACAAGCTTCGGGTTAGCTACTGCTAACGCTAAACGCGTTGTGCGCTTGTGTTGAAGTAAATAAAAATAAATAAATAAATATAAGTATCTGGAATCTGGAGAGAAAAAAAATAAAATAAAAAAAATTAAATTATGCTTTGCCTCAAGACAAGAAAATATAGTCTGGTCCAAAACTGCTGATCATATAACCCTTATTTCAAAGCTTTTCCATTTTATTTGAAGCCTTTCCATTCTCTCTCATTGGCTCGTGCAGATTTCCAGCTGAAGTTATAAGATAAGATGTCCTTTATTAGTCCCACAATGGGGAAATTTGAGGTGTTACAGCAGCAAAGATATAGATCATCTTCAGCTTCTATTCTAACAACTCCCTGACTGCCAATATCCTCACTCATATGTGACATATTTTGTGCTGCTAGCAGACGAACCCGCTGAAGAAGAGCAAGAGGAGGAGGAGGAAGAGGCGGCCGGTGAAGAAGAAGGTATGATGGGAGAATCATCAGGCTCAGGATGAATGCGGACACATAAAACAAAGTAATTAGACAAGTGCATCATGTGTTTTTGTGGACCAGAGCCTGCTGAGAAAGTCACGAGTTATCTGAGTGAGATGTCACTTTGGTATGTGCTGCAGTTTGTCAGCCACTTGACGAGCAGCGTGTGTTTGTCTACGCCTTGTCACCACACACGCGCACACACACACGACACTTTCCAACTCTGAGGCTCAACTTATGACTATTAATCATCTGCTGACCTTATATCATGTCAGTGAGGGACATCTCAACAACACCTGGGACCACAGTAATATAAAAAAAAAAAAAAATCCACAACATGACAACGAGGCGCTCTAAAAAGGCCACACCAGCCTGAAGCACCGGTCCTCACTCTGGCTGTCAAGTTCGACTTATTCAGATTTATTTTTTTCCTGCATGACGTGCGTGCACTCGTGGCTAACAACGAGGCACTCTATAGCAGCCACACCAGCTGACTATCTAAAGGAAAGACTCATTTTTGGGTATTGCGACCTCACAAACATTCATGCGGGTAAAATGCATAAACAGTCACTTGACCCCTCGGCGAAAGCCTTCCGAGAAGAGTGGAAAGTGTTGCAACTCAAATGTTTAATCACTTCTTGTAAGTGTGCTGGCCAAATGAAAACAAAGTCAACAAAGACAAGCAAATTGATAGAGTGCTCTTCTCTTCATTTGCATTGACGCGGCCATTTCAGTTTGATTCCCATTGTGCCGTTACAGATGGCGATCCGGATGCAGACGAAGGAGAAGGTAAAAGTGAAGGCAACAATGAGTTCATAATTGTCTCTTTGATGAACTTCCTGGGGAAACACATTTGGCCAGCTCTCACATACTTCATTGTCCCGACTTGTTTGCTCGAAAGCAAATAAGCGTGCGCTGTCTTGACTCGCTCTCTCCTCTTGTTACATGCTGTTGCTTCTCAACAAAGAAGAAAGCAAACCAAAGTTCAAGTAAGCGCCGGGAAATGTATCGTACGGTTCTGTATTGTAGAAGAAATGACAACTTTCTTCTTCGTCTTACTCTGTAGGCCGTTCATGATGCCCAACCTGATCCCGCCCAAGATTCCCGATGGCGAGAAGGTTGATTTTGACGTGAGTTATGAGATAGGCAGTGCATATATTCCCGCTGACGGCCTTCATCATGAATTTTAAGTACACCCATACAGTTTATTTGTAGGTACACCACCAAGCTACGATTACGATTATTATTCCAATTATTATGATTATTATTAGTGATGTAGAAATGCATCATGTCGTTAAATAAGACATTTTAAAAACAGCTCTCCAACTAGCACAGGGGTGTGCAAACTTTTTAATTGGCGGGGCACAATGGGTTCTAAAATTTGACAGAGTGGCCGGACTAGGAGGAGATGGATGGAGTGTTTTGGTAACCTCATCTTATCGGAGAAAAAAAAAATAAATATTTTAAATGCAAGTGACCAAAAGCATTACTACAATTTATATGTCTTTGGAAAAAACACAGTATTTGTAAAATAAAACATTAACATGGTTTATTCATGTAATTTTTTTTAAAGTTTGGCAGGCCTGATTAAAACGTTTAACGGGCCGCATGTGGGCCACGGGCCGTAGCTTGCCCACCCCTGATCTAGCATGATGTAGTGCTACACTTACTGGTACAAAAACATTAATCAACAGATTGCTTTTTTTTTCACATTCACTTTCCTTTATTCAACTTTCTGCACTGATTAGAGTTGCACAAATCGATTCTGTCAGTAATATTAGGCTTGTGAAAGTGAAAACAACCTTTACATTTACATACTGTAACTCTTTACAAAAATGGATCTTTTGCACGCGTTGCTCCCATAATACAAGACTAATAAAACCGAGGTGGTGCCATATTGTGCTACCTTTTAAAGGACATCCACCGCAAGCGGATGGAGAAGGACCTGATGGAGCTTCAAACTCTGATTGAGGTTCATTTTGAGAGCAGGAAGAAAGAAGAAGATGAGATCGTTCATCTTAAGGAGAGGATAGTGAGTGCTCTAAACACGCAAATACACACGTGCACAGATGCGCCTCAATTGAGGATTCTTTTTGTGCAGGAGAGGCGCCGCTCTGAGCGAGCGGAGCAGCAAAGAATCCGCAACGAGCGAGAGAAGGAGCGACAAAAACGTTTGGAGGTAGAAGAAACTATAGTGTGAGAGCACGTCAGGACGAGAATTCAGGATTACTGTAGTGCGTGTGAGAGCATTTCAGCCATGTCTGAGATTGTTTCAGTTGCAAAAAAAAAAAATGCTAAAATGTTTCAGTCACAAGTAAGAAAGCTTTTCTGTAGTGTGTGTGAAAGTGTTTCAGTGGCGTGTGTGTGTGTGAGGTTTTTTGGGTTGTGTATATGAGAAGATTTCAGAAGCGTATCTGAGAAGTACTTAAATGATGCCGATTGACTGACTCATCCGTCCGTCTGAGTCCGTTTAGGACGAGCGCACTCGCAAAGAAGAAGAGGAGGCCAAGAAAAGAGCCGAGGAGGACGCCAAGAAGAAGAAAACTCTGACCAGTCTGCACTTTGGAGGCTACATGCAGAAACTGGTGATTAAGTGGTGGCCCTTGTGTAAAAACTGATGGCAAATCAGCCTCCCCTATAACTTTGACCGTGAATTGGGGCCATAGAAATAAAATGGACCTCTTTTCCCCGCAGACGGAGAAGCGCAGTGGCAAGAAGCAGACGGAGAGAGAGAAGAAAAAGAAGATCCTGAATGAAAGACGCAAGTCTCTGGATATTGACACCTTGAACCAGGAGCAACTCAAGTGGGTGGAAAATAAAAAATTGGATTGTGCTATTTGCGTGTTGACTCTTCTTTAAAACGAACTTAACCACCTTTTTGTTTGCTGACTCGCAGAGCTAAAGCTAAGGAGCTGTGGGAGTGGATGAAACAGCTGGAAGCCGAGAAGTTTGAGTTGCAATACCAGATCACCAGCAGAAAATATGAGGTGGGTGTGTTTTATTTATTTATTTATTTTTTTTGTGCGTGTGTGACCAAGTTAACCATCCGAGTTAGGCACTCGCCCAATCGAACGAGAACCATACAGGAGTGGCAAAAGTACTCAAACTCTGTAACGAAATAAATAGAAATATACTTGCGTAAAAAAGAACCGAAGTACTGATTTAAATCCAACACTTCAGTAAAAGCAAAAATGTACTCTTGTAAATGTATTTTCGGATTTAAGAAAATAATACAAATTAATTTTTAGCAATACTTGGTTTGATAACTTCACAAAACAGCCTTTTTAAAAATTATTAACATGTCATGGTACATTAAATGTTGCCTAAGCGCTAGCTAGTTTAGCGTGACTTGCAATCAAAACAATGTGTCCCGACTGTTTTTCTAAAGTTATGAACCGTGTGAATAAAATGCTCAATGAGCTAATAGAACATTTTCTGTGTGTATTTCTTCAAACTTGATAGAACAATTAGCATCAGAAGCTTTGGTGGGTGCTAAAAGGTAGCTTTTGTTGTGACAAAGTACGGGGTAGAAAGAACAGATTTCGATTTTCAAATGTAGGGAGTAAAAATAAAAAGTCATCAGGAACATTTTTTGGGACTTAAATACTGTACAGTACAAATGCAGTTACAAACATTGTGTTTTTACAGTTTTCATTAACTCTGATAGAGAGAAAAAAAAAAAAAGTCAGGACAAGCCTGCTAGTACGTCTAAAAATTGTTTGTAAAAATTCGCAATCATTTGCTTTCACATCCACTCTCGAAAAGATTTTGTAAAATTGAATTGCATTGTATAAGAATGGCGGAAAACATTTTTAAATGATTTCTCTTCGGTCACACTTTTTTTATTTTTTTTTTTTACATCAGGAAAAAACAGGGGTGTGTCGATTTTTGCTATTCACCGTTAACGACAGTCTCCAATGCAGATTGTACCTGACGTGAGTTTATAACTTGCAAGTCTCACTTTCTTCATTACAGATCAACGTACTGAGGAACCGTGTCAGTGACCACCAGAAAACGTACAAACACTCCAAATTTCATTTCATACAAGCAACTGCCTGCAGCCTGCATCTCAATGTTTCCTCACCAATGATCTTTTTTCAAAAGATATTTTTGAATATTCATGAAACGGAACAGCAAGTAGTGATCAAGTGTCCTTTTGATCATAACATCTCACATTAATTCCACTGAATTGTGCATGTCTTGTCTGAATAAACTCCCCGCTTTGATGATGCTGCAAAATGACTAAAAAGGGAGTAATGGGAAGCGGCGATTGAAAGCATTCCTGCTCCTATTGCAGTAACTGGACGAGCTGGCTGCATGGTTGGGTGTGGTGCGACTGTCAAGCGTCCACACCTCCGGCACAGAATGTTTCACACAGCGTACTGCTAACTGACGTGTTATTTTTGGAACAGCAGGATGATGAGAACGCCAGCAACAGAGGCTTGTTTGCTAACACTTTTTCTGTGCTTTCCACAGATCCAAGAGGACCAAGAGAGGCCTGAGGAAATAAATGAAGTTGTAATGATAAGATGGCGTTTGCAATCAAGGAAGCTCAAAGCGATCCTCACATACATAGGCTGCATCACGACTTACTACTCCCGGATTTATGGATGTTAAATAAAGCATTTTAGTTTTTTTTTTTTTTGCTTGACTTGATACAGCACTGCAAGAATGACAAGGCCCCAAAAAAAAGCCTTAAGCAAAGAAAAGATGAGACGTCTTCCTTAGGAGAGACAGGCTCTGACATGATTGCGTCTGTTCAGGTAATGATTGAAGATATAATGAAACTGATGCAAACCAGAGGCGACAGAAAATACACAAACTCTTGAATCTGCAGTGACCTTAAGGTGAAGTGGCTGAAGAAGGAGTCAGAGTAAATGTGGATTTTTAAAACATGCATGAATAAAATGGGATGGATTACAAATAATTTCTGTTCCTCATTGTTGTATAAACACTAGAAAAGTGGCGCTAATGAAGGGACCAAGTGGGCAGGCTGCTCTCAAAAAACAAAACAAAAAACAAAAAAAAAAAAACAACAACCAGAAACAAGAAACAGACAACTTGAGTTATAAAGATAAGCAAATGAGGAGATAGATATAATTTAAAATAATAATTAAATAAATGTGGAATTCTACAATTTTCGAGCTGGGTGCTTTGTGCATCAGTGCATCAAAAATATGCTTATATTACAGATTTACTGCAGGTTTGGTGGATAGAAAAAACACACAGAAGGTCTGTGACTGAGTGACAGTAAATGCCGGTAATTATATGCTTCTTATATATTCCCACAAAACCTTTACGGTGTCAGCATGTCCGAATGTCAAAACGGTCTAATTAAATCTACTAATGAAAAGGAAGAACGATATTTTGCAACCAACTTTCATTTTTTTTATCCTAATAGCATTAATGTCCACAATATCAGTTGAAAAAAAATATGATTTTTTTTTTTTTTGTGTAGACATCCCGTCATGATAGCTCGAAAAGGTTGATTCAACGAAATTGGACTCGCCCCATTTGTGAAAAATGTTCAAAAATGACTTGAGCAATAATGCAATTAGAGTAAGAATATTCTCCGTCTTTGTTCCATTTGTTTCATTCATAAAACTCTGCATATGTTGGGCACAATCCAAATAATTACCAATACCATTTTTTTTAATTCCTAATTTTATTCATAAAACAGACAATAATGTTTAAAAAAAGCAATGTGTAACATGACATATCAATCAATTATTTTTCCTGTTGGTAACATTAACAGAAAAGGAACATTCAAAGTTAATTGTACACATTGGTAAATATACTGTTGCGGTGAGTTAATTGAGTTGCTAGTAGTGGGTTAATATAGCAAACGGACTGTAACCGTGTAACATGTTTCCACAGTAGAACAGTTTGTACTAGTTTAATGTTTCAAAATATACCAATGAGTTAGAACAATTTAAATAGTGATCGTCGGAGGAGATCGGAATTCCTGCTCCTGATTTTAAGGCTAATGCTAACTTAAGCTAAGCTAGGCTCGGCTAGGCTAGGCTAACTGTCTTACATGGGATAGGTTTCTCCTTCAATATCATTTTGGTAAGCTAAAACAATTCTCCCCGAAACTCAGTGTTTAGCAAGAAATTAAATTAACAATAAAAAAACTTTCCCTTTTCTCTTTCATTCACATTCATCATCGTCTCCCGAGTCCTCCAGGTCACAAGAAAGATGTGATTGTAAGTGATATATTTAAAAATTTTCACTACTACTTTACTGAAGCCATAAAAAAAAAAAAACTCGCACTCAAGTTAACTAAGCAAAAAAACACACTTGCCCATTTATATACACATATGCAAACCAATCCAAATTAAATACAAACAACACCGCAGGATTAATGATGACGTTCAAAGCTTTTTTTTTTTTTCCGACATAATATGTCCAGCAATGATATGATTTCGAATTGTTAAAGTCCTTTCAACGCGCCGGTTGTGAAGGCGGTAATTTTACCCTCCGTGTCACAAGGGTGTGGCCTCAACACTGTCTTAACATGCTGATTTCCATCTAGACGCACACACACAAACATTCACAAAAAGGAAAAAAAAAAAAGTTGTATTTACCAAGCCTCAATTGTGAACACACAAGCATTCCAATTGAATACCTCTGGGCAAACGTGGCGTCGCTCCCCAGCTTCCATCATTCGATAATCTGCACGGACCTGTACGCCGCCGTGGTGCTGTCGTTGACGAATAATGACTTGCTCATTCCTAGCTGTGGATCAAAAGGGTTCAAAAACAAGAGCGATTAGAGAAATCGCGCTTTATGAGACTCATTTAGGGGGTTGTGAACATTCTCTAGTGCAGTTTTACATCAAATATAACCTCAAAAATACTTCACTCTCCCCATCATGAGTAATATTAAAGACCCTGAAAACAAAAACGTCTATAAATAAAGAAATTGACACAGACTGTCAAATTTGTAGTATGAATCATGAAAAAATGAGGCTTCAGACGCTTTGTGGGCATGTCAGCAGAATATGCTAAAAACGGGCTAAGCTCAACTTTCACTTTCCCCAAAAATACATAATGACTATTTATCTAGCATCTTTCTAATGTCTACACATCGCTACATGTTTGAGCCGTGAAAGTAAAGCCATTTAAAGCCGATGGATGAAATATATCCCAGCAAGATGCCCGCGCCGCAGCATGAAGCGCTAGCCACCAGCTAGCTTGCGGGCTAACAGGCTTTCTGGATGCTGTGAACCAGCAGCGTGATTGCTCAATATAAATCCACATAAAGATACTTCATGTAAAGTTCACCTTATTAAACACGTTATTTAGCCTGTGGCTTACACCACATGAGAGATATTTGAACAAATGTTTCCTGCTAGTTATGTACACACAATATTACCAAATAACACAAAATGTGTGAGACTTGGGAAATGAAATAATGAAAACAAGCGGCTTTGTAAATTGCGGCATCCGGAGAAGGTGCATTTTTTGCGGTGTAGCTAGCTAGCCAGCTAAGTGCGAGCTGCTGTGGTAGAAATGCTGCAAGTAATTATAATTAAGTAACTCAGAATTGTGCCAGCGTTCAGTTCAAAGCGTTCAGTTCTTATATAGCGGAGGAGGAGCGACTGGGCATCACTGGGCACTGTTTTAGCTGTACCAAAAAACAAGACAAAAACTGAATTGGTGAAAAACAGTTGAAAGCTTTATAACCACAAACGAGGGCTACACAAGTCTCGGTCTTGGCATATTTTCAACGATTATCTTCAAATATGTATATGTATTAAGCTACAAATGTACAAAATTACAGTTTTTAAAGGAGTCCAAAAAATCGAAACTGCACTTATCAGGAATCAGCGCAATATTACTGTACATACGCATATTGCTTGAACATACGTGGCATTGAACATGTCACACTTCTCTTGTCTACTTGACAGCTACATTTCAGAATCTCAGTGTCCTGACCTTTTTTTTAATAATCTCTCAGTTACCCTTCATTACTCCTCCCACAATAGACAGCGAGTGCTGCGAACCAGTCTGCCGGGATTCCAAACAGACTGTTTCTGTATTCACGCAACGACTTGGGTGGGGCTCGACAGAGAAAGTGAATGTGCAGCCAGAGTAATAAAACACAAGAACACACACCGCTGCCCACGTTGCATGTGTGCGTTTGTGCGGGGGTGTGTCTGTCTGTGTGTGTGTGCATGGTTGGACTGTTTTTGTTATTTACCTTTTTCAAAATGCTTTGTAAGTTCTTGTCGTTCCATAAGTGGTAAAGGAGCACAGAAGCTGCTTTGCTGGCTTTCGGAAAAGAGCTGAAAAAAAAAAAAAATCAGAAATGACATCATGTTTTAGCCGTATTTTAACTTTCTATATACGATCTCACAATATATCACTGTTTGGTTACAAAATGGCACCAAACATCACATAAAATTGATTTCATTTGAAAGTATATTTATACAGTTTATATGTACTTATACTTCACTATATGTGCAACGTCACGTATGGCTAAAAAGTGAAGCATGGAGAGTCTCTGTCACTAAATGAATTAGGCGATCATTGTCAAATACTGACAGCCTCCTCTATTTCTTGACTTGTTTCTTCTTTTTGTATTTTTATAATACAGCGAGAACCACCAGGAAATTCACTGTCGCTTGCAGTTCAATGAAAATTCCCAAAGTAGAGCAAGTCAGGTAAGTAGTTCCGTGACATTAAGCCACGTCGCTCTGTGTGCTTATATCGCCTTCAAGCCAGTGTCAAATTTTAAAAAAATGAAAAACTCACCGATTCCCACTGATGTCGGCCAGCGATGACACCAAATCTCCATCGATAAACTTCTTGTTGACCTCCGTGTCCGCCATCATCAGATTCCGCACTGTGTTGCAAGCCGTCGCTATGCTATCATCAGAGTTGCCCATCTCTCGGGGGCCGGCAGCGAGGAGGCCGGTGAGCTCCGGCAAAATCTGCTTTGCTACACAAAAAACAGGAGACACTCAGCGCTGCCGCCTGGAAACAAGCGGACTCGAGACCCTGCGCTGCGCGGCGTTGACGTGTGACGCTTCTCACCCATGGTGGCCTGCAAGCCGCCGGTTCGACCAACGTTCCCCAGCAGGGACACGGCTGCCTTCTGCAAGCTCAACTTGGGTGACCGCAACAGTGGGGCAATGTGCATCAGAGCCCCCAACTTCTGGACCAGAATCTGGCTCATGGCACTCGACCCCTGCAACAATTCATGAGTTGAAGTTGAGTCTTCCGTTTAGCTGCCATACGCAAAATGTGCATCGTGACATTTTTTTTTATCTGCAATGTTAATTATAATCCTTGAGATATTAACTATTATTTTATTATTTACATTTTCTATTTATTTTATTATTTTACTGACTCTCTTTTGGAAATCAATTCAATAAGAGTTGAGCAATCAGTGAACCTAATTGAAAAAGTCTACACACCCCTGATCAAATGCTATGCTTTTGGAATGAGAAAAAAAAAAAATCGAAAACGTGTCATGTACAGTGAAGCCTTAGACCAGGTGAAGGTAATTATGAACATTTCCAAATATTCATATTATCCACTGTTAGAAAAAAAAAAGCCTACTAGAATATCCGAAATGATAAAAGCCTAACATTTGAACAGAGTTGTGCAGTCTTTTCATATCCAACTTACAAGTTCTTTGCTGGCAGTCAAGTTCTGCAACGCGCCGCAACACGCCTCCAAGGTGGCGTCTTTCTGGGACGAGCTGAGCAGAGACAAGTAGGTCTGCATGGCTTTGGGGTGGCACAACCACTTGGCACCTTTCGGGTCAACTTCATCGAGCATTCCTCGAACGCTATCAAATGAAAACTGAAGAGGAGAAACAGGTCACCTTCGGAAAAAATGCTTCACGGGACTGCAGTTTTTTTTTGTTTTTTTTTGCGCTGCTACTTACCTGCTTTTGAACCTTGCCGCTCTTGGGGCTGAAGCATCCGGCCGTCGGGCTTCTCCTGCCAGATTGTGTCTCTGTTGAAGGGATGAAGTCAGCAAAGCACCTGGGGGATTCGGACTCCAGCTGGTAGGTCAGATTATGGAGGATGCATGCGCAGTTCTCCACGGACTACATAAAAGGACAAAAACGGGGAGAAAGTTGAAGAAAAGGATTGAAGTTTCACTTTTTGAATTGGACTACTGAACTGTACACACATTTGAAAGAATTCCAATACACATTCAAGCAACCTAACACAGGCCGCCTTTCCTTTTGTAGGTTTATTGTACGGATTTAGAACACACGGGTTGAACACGGACGACTGCGTACCGACACCAAAGTCTCGATTGACAGGAAAAGCCAGTGCAAGCCATTGAAAAGAAAGCTCCAGGTGCGTGCAAATGATGTGAAGCGTGAACTCATTATATAAACTGTGAGAGTCACATGAGACATGGGAGTTAACCGGTGCAGTTGACGCTACTGAAAATTCCAGTCAGGCGGGAAAATAATCCGAATCATGTAACGTGATCCTGAATTTTTTTTTTTTTAATTTTACGATACTTACTTCATAACACATGCTAAGCACTTTTTTTTTTTTTGTCTTCCGTGGGGGTGCAAGGGCATCACCAATTGATGGTGGATGTGATGTAGTTTTTGTTAGGCAAGTGACATTGGGGCAGTGTTGCAAAATAGTAAAAAAAATTAAAAAAAAAAAAATTCTTATTTGTCACTGCTTGATAATGACTCGTCTGACCACTGCCGAGCAACCATTCTAAACTCCGCCCCAACCCCACGCAGGTATTTCAGAGAATAATCTGAGCTAACCTTGTCATCGGGGTTGTTGTCAGCCACGCACGACTGAAGGTAGCACATGAGGGAGTCCACTAGTCCACGGCAGTCTCGCATGGCCGTCCTCTCCCTCAGCTGCGCGCAGCTCAGGTTGCTGCAAACATTTCAAATTTTGGCTTCTTGAGGATTCTTTTGTAAGATTGGCAGCATTATAGTCTACAGAAGTATACAAAGAACGTCCAATGGAAAGCCCTTTGCGCATTTCTTCAAAATCTTCGCTGAACTAGTACCCTCTTTGTCCTCACTAGTAAGACAATTCACTCCACCAGGAGAGAATTGACTCTATTGTCACTTTTTTTCCACTACTGCTTTTCATTACTGTGAGATATTTTATCACTCTAGTATGACAATTTTGGCATACTAGTAGCAGAACTTCATGTTACTAATGAACAAAGCAGCGCACTAGTTGATTTCTACATGCTACTCGTGAAATGTTAGGTGTTCACTCGAAGAAATTTCCCAAAACAACTAGTGGCAGCTAGCAGTTTTGTAACATGTAGTTATCATACCAGTGTGCCAAAATTATACTAGTGAGAAAAGCATAAATACTAGTGCATGAAACTTTAGCTGGATGTGTAATAAATGTCTTTTATTTGAGCTGCGGCTTTCCACTACGTTATGATGTTTCTGCCCACTATTAAGAAGTCTTTTGTGACATACGTGTTCCAAATGAGGCCAAACTAATTGTGGGTATTTTGGTGCTACTAGTACGGTTCAAGAGGTTACTAGTGCATGACACATGCCTACTGGTAGTAGTGTTTGGTGCAACTAGTATTAGTGGTACGAGTGCAGGTTTAATTGCGTCCAAGAAGGCCAAAGCTGGCACTAGTAGAGGGGTGGAGGCAATAAAGCCGTTCTATTTAATTATTACCAGTGAGGACAAAGGTCGTACGAGTTACTAGTGCGACATATTAATTCACTCATAAAGTTTAATTTTATAGTATACAATGTATACTAATAGCCAAATGTGACACTCATGTTTTTCAAATAAATTCTCAAAGATCACATAGTATGAAATGACATGATACTAGTGCACAACTAAAAGCATAAAGGAGAACATTTGTGTAACACGTCATTTCTGCACACTATTGACGCAACCTTTGCATATTAATAGGGCGACGACAGTACGTCGGCGGTGAGGAAAAACTACTAGTGGATGATTTGGTGCAATTACTAGGGTCAAGGAGGTTACTAGTGCAAGATACATGCTTATTAGTTAGATCTAATAGTGTAAGTAGCACAGTAGAAGTGAAAAAAAAATGTGCTCTCACCGCAGGCACCCCGTGGTGTTGTAGAAAACCTCAGGGTGGATGTTGTTCGTGGTGCTGTCATCCGACCAGCGTGTAAACGGCACCACCACGTTCTCCGTCAGGGCGGGCAGCGCCGTGGCTATCAGTTCTCCCTTCAGCTCGTCGGCAGAGGACAAGTTCCACAGCAGGCCTATCATGGTCAAAGAAAACTCTGGGATTCCCTTCCCCTCCTGACATTTTGCATGCGTTCAAATGCGCCACCTGTGATCTGCTTCTGTGTCTCGCTGCAGTCGGTCTCCTTGAGTAACTGCAGCGCTTTGGCGATTCCGCCGCAGTGTTGAACCTGCAGCTTGTTCTTCTGATTCTTGAACACCAGGTTCCTTAAGGCTCCGGCGGCAGCCTGGCTCACAGCCGGACTTGGGCTGCGCAGCAGTGTCACCAGAGTAGGGATCCCCCCAAGCTGCAGAACCTGATTGAGAAACGAGGCCAGGTATAAAAGCGTTTATTATTATTGGCTTCATCGTGGGACTATTAGCAGTGTTGCCAACTTAGGGACTTTCTCGCTATATTTGGCAAGTCTTCAGATCCCTCTAGTGCAGGCGTGGGCAAACTACGGCCCGGGGGCCACATGCGGCCCATTAGATGTTTTAATCCAGCCTGCGGAACTTGAAAAAAATTACAATTTCAATTAAATCAAATTTTATTTTCTAAATACTGTGGTTTTTCAAAGACATATATTGTTGTCATGCTTTTGGTCACTTTTATTTATTTATTTATTTTTTTTCTCAGATGAGGTGAGGTTATCAAAACACTCCATCCATCCGCTCCTGGTCCGGCCCCTCTGTCAAATTTTAGAACCCATCGTGGCCCGCCAATCAAAAAGTTTGCCCACCCCTGCTCTAGTGACACTTTTTAAAAAAAAGCCAGCACTCTTCAGTTGCTACCAGCTGGAGTCACCCTACCGAGTCCAGACTGGAATTGAATCACACATGCGAAACCGACACTTTTTCTGAGCCTTGGTTTAACAATCTCGGCAGAAAAAATGTGATTTTTTCATTTTTTTTTTTTTGTCAAAATAAATTCAAGTTGGAAGTTACAATTCAAATAAATTGCATACAAAAAAATAAGGTTAAAATGTTTAAAAAATGTAAGAAAACTAAACCAAAAACAAAAAAATTCAAAATAAAATTAAAATAATCCTAACTAGCGTCTCCTGAGTGTTTCTATTGGATGACTTTTGCCAATCCCCACCCCGGAAATAAAAAGAAGGGTTGGAATCGTGACAATAAAAGAAACCAGAAACGACAGAAGAAAGTTCATTTGTAATTCTAAACATTTTTTTTTAAACTCCCCTTTTGTTTGTCCCACGATGACGTCTTCTCTTACAACTTCCATTACAGCATGTACATGATCAATAATGCAAACTGGGTGATGGCGTCATTTAGCAACTTCTAGCAACTTTCTCAATCTACCGTCTGTCTTTCCACTCTACACGTTTCTCTCCATCTCAAACCAACTGACCGAGCCAGACGGTCGCCCAACAGAGACTCGGCTCGCGTTTGAGACTTCTCCCTTTAAACGTGACTTGACAAAACGCTTCTCATTTTAACAAAGTTGTACTTGCTTAAAAATGTGCTCTGACCTCTTGTTTGGCACGATCATCTTTAAAAGTGCTTTGCTGAATGATGGTGGCACCGCACTGCTGGAAGCTCTCCTCAGGGTGAGACAGGAACTCGACAGCTTCCTTGATGTTCAAATCGGATGCGTTGAGTGAGCTGTTGATGCTGCAGACGCACACATTTTTTTTTTTTTTTTTTTTTTAGTTTAGTCAAGAATAAATCTTTCTTCTGTTGCATAAGATAAGAAAAGAAACAAACTCACGCTGACTGCTGTTCAACCCTTGACGTTTTGATGCCCTGAGAATGGTCGGGAGGCGCTTCCAAAAAGCGTTGTTGGCCCATCGCCGACTGGATGCCATTGCTGGTGGAGTATGTGCTGAGTCTCTTCACTTGACTCTGGGTGGTCTGACCTTTGACTCTCTGCCATACAACACATGCAAATGTCGTGAAATGAACAATGACAAGGTGTCAGCAACTTGCCAACGAGAAGAAGCGATCACCCTGCTGTTTGCCGGAGCCAAGGCAGGATCACTGCGGCTGGATTTCATCCCCACGGTGTTTTGAGGCCAGTTGGAAGAATTGATTTGTTGTTCCCATCCACCTGAGGTGCTGACGTGTCTTGCGCCCAGGCCTTTTGTGGACAGGGATCGGCTCTTTTGGGCATATTGCTAAAATTCAGTTTTATTTGGAGAAACGGCAACATGAGAATGGTCTTGTGCTGGATTCCTCATGCAAAACAGGAAAGTAGACGGAACAAAGGCTGCGTGCTTTTCTTTTCTTTTCTTTTCCGCTTCAGTTTATGTGGAGGGCAGCAGAAAAGCACCAAACAATCGCACAGACCATGAGCAGGTAACATAATATGTGCAACTGGAGACTCCTCACAAGAGCCGCCAAACACAGAAGTGCTTTTGTGCTTGAGCACAAAACCTGAACTCACAGTCGCAGTGCAATTAAACGGGCTTCATCTGATCTAATTACCGACTGTTGCGTCATCAGTTTATTTTGTCTGCGAGTGCCTCGCCGTGCCCCCGGACTGACATCTCGGTAAAATGTCTTCTAATTAATCACTGCAAATGATTAATGCAGAACGCAGTATCACTGTTACCTAAGTGGCACTTGCCTTTGGCGTCCTGTTGGTGTTTTCTGCCTGCTTTTTTTTTTGCTTCAAAGCGCACAAGTTTTGCATTTTATAGTTACGTAATGTAGCAGTTAGTCTGATTACTGGCCCCGCCCCCTCCAAAAAAAGCAGCTGGTGTTCTGTATTTTAAGGTTGTTTGCAACTCACTGCACTTTATGGCGAAATATCTGATTTTATTTGATCTCCCTCCCCCCCCCTCTCATCACTTTGCTGTGGGACAAAGCAAGTTGAGGCAGATGATCACTAGCTGTTTATGAGTGTACACACGACAGTAATGTTCACACTCTTGAATCACCAGAGATTGGTAGACGTTCCTATTAAACAGACATGGACGCATCTCAATTGATGGGTTGCATTCGAATGCCCAAACTTTAACTGGTGAACTATTCAGCATTACACCTGTCTGGGAGTATTGCTTTTGACAACAAATAACAGCGTCAGTGTATAGCCAGTATGAAAAACTTTTGAAATCGTCACCTCTCCACTTTCACAAAGCATGACTAACTCTCTGGCTTGCTGAAGTCTCCGTGCGATTGCCAGGCCAATCGATAGGCAGTCATGTCACTGCCCGCATAACCGGAAATGACCTTTGAACACAGCTATGTCCACCTTCCTTATTTACCGTATACCAAACTGAAATAACGTGAAACTAGAGATTAGCTTTTGTCAACCCCCCCCCCACGCAGTCCCATTGCCTCAGTGCTACCATGATTTAGCGGACACCTGACTCAATGCGTTTCCGAGAAACCGGCCGTCATTTGGCCAATGTCTTGCTTGGAGTTACGATAAAAAAAAGGTGAGGTGTAACTCACGTCGCAGCAAGCAGCAAATTGTCACATATGTAGCGAAATGTTTGTCAAAATTGAAGATTAGCATCAAACGAAAAATAAGACAATGTGACAAAGTTCCAATTTGGGATTTTAAATACAATCCCATCACTTTGAATTCTTTGCACTAACACACAATGCCACAAAAACACTCACAGGCATATATTCTTTATCCTCCATAAAAATATATATATATATATATATTATAGCCGCTTACTGAGTCACTTAGGCGTGAAACGCTTCTTCGTTTTTGACTGACTAACTTAATTATACTGCCCCTGGTGGCCAAGGTGTGCATACCAGAAAGAGAAAATATGGGCTGAATGAATTAATAGCATTATGTATCATTTCGAAAGGGAAAATAATTTCTGTGACAGTCTGTCCATCCATCCATTCATCTTCTATCATTTGGACTTTGGGTGAACTGGAGCCTATCCCAGCGGCCTTTTGGCAAGAGGCAGGGTACATCCAGGACTGGTTGCCAGTCAATCACAAGCAGCACACAAACAACCACTCGGACCTATGGACAATTTAGAGTCTTCCTTGCATGCATGTCAAGTCAGGAAGCCTAATCCAATGTATTAATGATTAATTACACAAGCATGGAAATGTTCCAAAACAAATGACTAAACGCGAAAACATTCCGCAAGGAGATAACGCGGCTGATCATCTTTAAACACCACAAAATGTTTGGGTTTGTCTCTCTCGCAAGTGCAAAAAAAAAAAAAAAAAAAAACGCAATGGGAGTGTTCCACAGGAGCAACAATTACCGCTTTGTTATACGCTGCCGACTTGGTGGAGACGCTGCGACCAAAGGTGCCGTTGGCTTTGCTGGGCAAAAACTGAAACGTTCCAAACTCGTCCAGTGGCGACAAGGCCGGCAGATTGGGGCCTGTGGAAAGAGGACACTTGAGAGAGTGGGGGAGAAAAAAAACAAAGAAAAAACCATAACAGGGCAACATGCCAAAGAGACACTTGGCAAACATGTCTGTCTGGATGGACGTAAGAAATCAAAAAGATCCTCTTAGCGAGCATCAAAGGCACGTATGACAGATTGAGGCCATTAGTGAAACTTGATTGTCTTCATGATGAGTCATGTTTCCACCTTTGTCACAGTATGTCAATGATTTAAAAAACAAAAAGAAAATAAAAACAGTTAAACCCGGTTCTCATGCTTTTCCCACATTGGCGCTTGGGTGTGAAGCAGATGTGCCATCCAGTCACCTGCGTGAACGTGTTTTCGCATTTGTCAAGCGTGATTCATATTACCCGTGTTAATCATCGCACCGAGACCAACGGAATCGTTCGAGGATTATGGTGTGTTTGTCTTCCTGTTTCCACAATGTTTAAGGCAGGTGTGGGCAAACTACGGCCCGGGGCCCACATGCGGCCCGTTAAACGTTTTAATCCGGCCCGTCAAACTTAAAAAAAAATGTTTAATGAAGAAACCTTGTTTATGTTTTATTTTCTAAACACTGTGGTTTTTCAAAGACAAATATATTGTTGTAATGCTTCCATTCACTTTCATTTATAATTAAATGTATTTTCTTTTTCTCCGATAAGGTGAGGTTACCAAAACACTCCCTCCAGATGCCGCTTCACCATGTTTGCTTTGAAACCTGGGCTTCACTAATTGACTCAACTCAAAAGTCCTTTGAGCGCTACCGGCTTTATATTCAAATTAGAAATTTAATTATATGCTAACTGAAGTATATTAAAAACAAACAGCATCACAGATGACAGCAAACAATCGCATGTGAAGATCAAGGTGCAATCTATAGCCCTGCAGTTCATGAGAAAAAAAATCACATTAACCCGTAAAATAAATATTTGAGGTGGCTGCTCTTTTCCCCAAAAAATATTATTGATATCATTAAGGGATTTTTTTTTTTTTTTTTTTTTTTAAGTCAGGTTGACTGCATGATCCACATGTGATATGATTATGACGTAACAGAAGCGGACGGCAGTTGTGGTTTGCTGCAGGTTGATAATTTTACTTTAAATTAAAAAATATGAGGAGGACTCAAATAAAACTCGCTATATTCCCAAAAGTAAACTTCAGCCAAGCGCCTTTCTTTTTTTAGTTTTTGTTCCACGCAGAAATAAAAGTTTGTATTCTCTGCAGTCATTAATTCATTTCAGCAATGCAAAATACATGCAAGTAAAAAGAAAAACTGACATGTTCAGTTCACTTAAGATGTTGATTTTTTTGCTTTTGCTTCGAGTGTTTTTTTTTTTCCATTTTTTTTTTGTGGGATTGTCCAAACACCTCTCCAAAGTTGCCTATCCCTGCCCTAACATTTCCAGTTCTATGACAAGCCCATCTAAGCTCTTTCTGATTGCTTATAATCTCCTGTGCCAAATACTTGATGTTTTAACAAATGATTTTGTGCCAGGCTTGATATTCTTCTTCTTCTTCTTCTTGAACAAGCAAACCATACAAATAATTATTCCACAACAGCGGGGAAAATACAACCAATTAAACCACCCATGAAATGATCTTTTTCACATTTTCAGGTATCATAATTTGAACATATAACAGCTTCTACTGGATAAACCAGTAATGTGCTAATGGGGGAATTAATCAGCTTGGTTGTTGTCGTTCGTCTCTTATTTTTCTTTCTGCACACTTGTCGCGCAGCAAAGATTAAGCCTTAACATGCTACTTTTCGCATGATTTATCTTGAGGCAAAACATGCAAACAGTGCATGCTTTGAAACACAAGCATGATGTCACAATGTAAACAACCTGAATTTTAAAACTAAAACAAACAACAACAAAAAAAACACTTGCCCTACTTTACTGTCTTGATCAAGACAAACTTGAGATGAGTGCCAAACATTTGTCTCAGACAACTATTCCAATAATTTGAGGATAGGCTGTTTTGGACAGACACGAGGTTATCGACTGCACACCACATTTCACACTCATGATCATGTGTCACACAAGGTGTCAACAAATAATTCCATGCGAATGCATAGAAGCTCTCCGCCAGCATTTCTTCTGTACTCGGCTTCTCAACAACAAAGAGACATTTCTCTCTCAGTGCTTTTTCGTTCTTTTCAGGCAAGCACTCGAGCCCAAAAATCTTATATGTGTGTCTGAGCGTGAGGGGTCGAAAGCCAGTAGGTTGCATTCCTTTCTTGGACGGAGTAAAACTCCCCTTCAGGGAAAGTTGGCCATCAAGTGCTTGAGTGGATGCGGCCTCAGATCACACACGCAGTGACAAAAAGGGTGCAGCCATGCTATCTCTCTGTGCACAAAAGCACCACTATGCCAGTGCAGGACTGTTTCGAGCTTTTTCGGGGCCCCAAAAGCAGTTATAAAGAGTATCAAAGGGGACTAAAGTTGCAGTTTTGCCTCTGAAAATACTTTTAGGTAGTCAGAAAAAGGAGCAAGGCAGGACAATAATCCAGAGTACAGATGAGTGTGCTACTGGTTGTGTTTGCTTTACACACAGACTGAAGTTTCCCAATACTAATTGAGACCAGGCACATATCTTCACCCAACTAAAAAAGGCCCCAGTCATTAAAAAAAAAATAAAAATAAAAATAAAAACTTGAAAACACACACACAAACGGAATCAAATTCTGATTCTATTTGTTTTATTTTATGGGTAAAAATGAAAGATCTTAACTAATGATGTGCACACAACACATCCTTAGATGTGTTGGGCAGAAAAAAAATGTCAAAACAAGACTAAGCCATTATTTTAAGGGGCTAAATATATATAACAATAGAAAATAATAATAATGGAAACCCAGCAAATAAAAATGTCACAAAAAAATATTTAATTATCTACATTCTGACACCTTGTGAAAGAGCATCAATTGGTCTGCTCGGCACTATATATTAGATTATTTTAACTGTTATCAATAATTTAGGGACCAATTTAGTGAAATCGGATGACTTTCTGGTCGGCAACATCATTGCTCTGGCATTATTCTTCACTTGATAGAGTCGAAGCATTTTTATGGACATTGAGCATTACAAATTGGTTGCCACTGCTTTCCATTACTTCTGATGTCAAAACCAAATTAATATTTACGATTTCCAGTGATAATATCCTAAATCCCTCTGAGAGCAAGCATCGTGGCCACGCAATGAAATTGAGTTCGACAAACGTGTAACTTCAAAAAAGCTAATTATAATGATGTAGATTAAAAAATTAAATTAATTTCTGGGGGAAATTGTCGCTAAAAAAATTAAAAAGTGGTTCCCCGATGGGCAACATGCCAAATTAAAACCCGCATTTTGGTTTTCTTTCTTTTTTTAAAGCGTTGCTTCCAAACCGATTCTGACACTTTTCCCCCATTGCACGCGCGCAGGATTATCACGAGCAAAGTTGTTACATACTTGTAGGAGTGCCGTTCTTGCCCTGTTTCGACTTGCTCCTCTTGATGGTCTGCACTTGATCCAGCACCCGATGCGCCCCCGTGTGCAGCCTGGCGTCGGACGGCAGCGCCAACGACGTGTCCTCCACTCTCCCGACCGTCATGGCCGAACGTAGCGGCTCCGCAAGCATCTTCTCCTGCTCGAAACGCTCGCTGGCTGGCTCCTGAATTGCGAAGAAGCGCGCTGAGCTTCGAGCGCTCGGCCGACGTGCGCACAAAAACACGAGAGGCGTGGACCGAGCTCCACCCTGCGCCTGCGCCGCGCCCAGTCGAGGTGGCAACACAGGAGGAGACAGCTCACAAGATGACGAGGGACTGACTACTGCAAACAAGCGCATATAAACGATTGATACACATATCTGGTGCCTTTCATTTGATTAAGAAACCGCCGAGCCCGAAGAAAAACAACTAATCAGAGGTGCTGCTGTGTCACTCACGAGCATACTCCCAAAAATATTCTAACACACATTTCTTCATGAAAAGGGTGTGGATTATGCTCCGTGAACTGAGCATGCACAAAATATGGAATGCAATAGTCTGTAATTACGTTAATATCGACATTTAAACATTATTGTTCCTAAGAAACAAACGTAACGAGAGTTCCACTTTGTCAGTATTTGAGCATTCACTTTCAAATACAATTGCACTTCAGGCCATTTGTTGAACGCAAACATGCTTGAAGTGCTGGAAAGCTGTAAAGTAAAGTGTTGTGAGACACCGCTTAACTTTAATGGCTTCTCTTCTGTCGAAGTGCTTCGTTTCTTTTCTCTCGATGCAGGAGCTTATTCGACCCTCATCCGCAGGGACCAGAGTGGATGACCATCCTGTGTTGGCTCTGTCAATGACAAAGGTAGCAAAAGCACTGCAGGCAGTGGTTCTCGCATTTAAAACAATACTCCGTGCTGTTTTGGATATTTGGAGGCCCAAAAGCTTTGCACGATGGGCAATGAGAGCGCCGCTGCTAACTACTGGAGTGGAGGTGTAATTACACTTCATTGCAGTAAGATGGGAAAAAAAGCATGTTCCCCAGGGTCACACGCGCCCCCCCCTCCCAGAGGAGCTTGCACCACTACTTGAGAAGCACTGGTAAAGTCAAATATGTCCGCTTTTTGGGGTGTACGGTTTTCCAATTGGAAATCCTTTCCCCAGTTGGTTAAGAGCTGATTGTGTGACAAAGATTTCTAGCCACTGTGATGTCATCATTTGGCCTCAAGGTTGATTCCTCACATTTCCTTAAAGATGCTGGTCCATACTTGTAATGCTGAACATTTTTGTGCTTGCTGCTCCATGCCCCTTGGAGTAAAACTCTTGCGGTTAGACAGATGTGAAATGACGTTCTTCATTAAAAAAAATATCCACCTTTTGTTGCAGCATTCAACCTCTTCCCAAAAATGTGATTTTGTCTCTTCACTGAAAAATATGACGTACATATTTAATAGAAATGTGAGTTTGGGCAGTTTCCTCTGAATTAAGTTTTTGTGATGAGTATGTTGCGGCATGACTTGTTTGGGTTGGGCCTCAGTTACGATAGGTGCGTGGAAGACTTGAACGCCAGACGACGATTGTGTGTTTAGGCTGACCTTTGCTGTTATGACGGGTCATCATGACTCACTGCTTTGTGAATGTCTTCTCCACCCATTTC
Source organism: Idiotropiscis lumnitzeri (assembly GCF_059441095.1). Lineage (NCBI taxonomy): Eukaryota > Metazoa > Chordata > Actinopteri > Syngnathiformes > Syngnathidae > Idiotropiscis > Idiotropiscis lumnitzeri. The sequence goes on from NC_142393.1 coordinate 6,784,827, forward strand.
TTTTTGCTGGCTTAGGTAGTGAATTAACAATTACTCACAGTGCAAAATTCGCTGCATAGATTTTTTTTTTTTTACTCCTTTGCAGAAAAGTTCAAGACAGGCAAATAGGTCTCCCTTACATGACATCAATCTCGATCAAACCATTTATGCTGTTCAAACATTGAGACTAAAAGCCAATGTTAGCCAGGTGCCTGAGCGAAACAGGTCATAACACGAGCAAGACTACCAAAGTACATTGTGACAAGTGGGAGGAGTTAAAATTAAGCACAGTAATGTGAGCGCATAACCGGATTGTTTTTGGCTACGTTTATGCAGGTCTAAATTTTCCCACCACACCCATCACACCTGCAACGCGACAACTGAATGTTATGTCTGCAAAGCTTCAGTGACTTAACAATGGCAGTCATTTTGGAAGCTGATAATAAATGATAAACTGTGACATTATGGGTGACAATTTTAATTTTATGGTATTTTTTTTAACCAACAGACACAATGACGCGAAGCTTTATGTCCGCACCAGTGATTTCACTGTCAGGCATACTGACGGGATTATGCGGGCTCCCTCTAGTGGTACATGTAAGAATGACATCCTTAATGGTTAAATGCAACTGAAATATAAGTTTGACATATCTGCATCGACGAATGGTTTGTTTTGAAACATCAGTTTAGCATTTACATTTTAATAGATTTCTCCAAATCGGTTGCTAATTTTCCAACAGTCAAGCATTATGTTAATGATCAAATTATCTTTAAGATTTATGTATACGTATACTTACGATAAACTTGGTTTCTATACAACCAGAGGCGCTGTCCTGTGCTAGAAGCGAAATAAATTAAATACAATTGTCTAGGGGAAATAGTAATTTAATGTTAATTTTAATAATAATAATAATTTTGAAGCTTTGCTATTCCAATACATCATGTATTTTGCAAATAAAGGAAAGGCCCTGAGATAAATTGGTTACATTGGGGAAATGGTAGGACAACGCAAAATGTGACTGCACAACTTCTAGGTCTCGTAAATCTGTTACAACGCTGCCAATTAACGACGTTAACAGTAGACAATACAACAAAGAAAAAAAAAAAAGCCATCGATCACTTCCTCGCTAAACACAGATTCCAGCGCGCTAAACCGTAAATTGTGTGCATGCTGTCTTTAGAGATGACCTGATCCAGCTATGACAAAGTTAATAGTGTCGATGATAGATAATGACAGCTAAGACGCTGTGGTATGCGGGGTTCTGTAGTTCAATAATTATTTTTTTTCCACATACTCAACATAGAATCTGTGCAAAAAAAAAAAAAATCAATTCAGGCCCATTTGTCATGAAAAAAAAAATTATTATTGCATGTTTTAGTCATAAAGGAATGCGGCAAGTAAAACTGACCACGTGATTGTTTTTTTCCCCAACAAGTAGATAACGGTCCAGTACATGTAGCAATTGCGCCACCTAGCAGCTGCAATGCGCTGTGCATTTTTTCAAGCGTCTTTTTTTGATAGCACATTTGGAATGAAACACCCTCATTTACACATACATTTCAAATATTTTCATGACATTTGAATTCCAAACGCCATGTTAATAACCAGAAGAGGACTCCGTGGTTCCTGCAAACACCGTGAGTGATTTTATTGGCAAAGCCTAAAAAGGCACATATTCAATGCACTGAGCAGATGTGAATACACAGACAGGAAAATGGCAGAACGTGGTTCCACACAGAGAATGATGATCAATACTCCTGCTAGTACATGAGGGTATGACAGGTGTTGCTTTATAATGGTTAAGTGTACACAGTCAAAAACATTCCACAGAGCAAAACAAGTGTCAGTTCAAAGGACGTTAGCCCAAGTGCACTGCGGGTGACAATAGCATGGACTGCACCTGCACCATGCTAGCGCAAAAAAAAACATTTTAGAATATTAGCTCTAGATGTGCTGGTAAAAAGATTTGCTTTTACAAAAATAAAAAATTGTATATTGAGCTAATTTTGGCTTATAAAAACGTACCATTAAAAATGTAGTGTACACATCCTATGTCAGTGCTCCTCAGGTCAGGGCTTTATGAAAGCACATTTGAATCCCAACTCACACGGAGGTAGAAATAATGCAGCAAAGGCAAATGAACAGTCCCGGGAATTTATCTTCCTTTCAGAACCATGACGCCTTTGTGTGAATTAGTTTGTTGGCAATGACTAAAGTGATCATTATCATTTTAAGATTTGATCTTTCCTCACTCCCAATCAACTCCTAAAAGAGACAATTTATCACACGTGTTCATTCCCATCTTTTCATATGTTGTCAATCTTGGAACTTGTGTACATTTGACTTGTTCAAGAAATGGTGTCATTAGACAGAACAGCTGGACATCATAGTAGATGCGATAACAATGATGAAATAGAAAATACAAAATTATTCGACAGTGGATATAAGTCTACACGCCCAGGGTCAAATGCCAGGGTATTTTATATATTACAAAATAATTATATATATTATAAATTATTTCAAACCTTTTCCACTATTAATGTGATGAAAAAGTGAAATAAAAAAAAATGTCTAAACTGAATTGGGCAAAAAAAATCTCGAGTTTCAGCTCCTAACTAAAAATGGGCATCTTATAATTCGGGGGAAATTCACGCAACTAGTAAAAGACAGAAATTTTTTTTTAAATTGGTTCTCGTGATTGCAGAGTGCAATCCTATTGTTTTTTTTCTGCAGCGTTTGTGATCATTTTGTGCAGGGTATAACCATTTTGATTTTGTGCCGACACGTCACTCTTGGAAAATAGGTTTTAAAATCTCAGGATTATTTTATTTTTTTACCCATTTAAATAATTGATAGATTAAAATCTTTTGAGAAGTACAAATGAACAAATTATACAATGCTGTTGTGTTAAGTGTGCACACCCTCTAATAACTAGAGCTGCAACCACCCAAAATTGTAGTTGGAAAAAAAAAAACAAGAAGAAAATTTATCATGGAGGCTGCCAAGAGGCCAACAGCAACATTGAAGGTGATGCAGGAATTTCTGGCAAGTACTGGCAGTCCAATACATTCTCAGTTGCCCTTCCTCATATGTCAGGGCAAAGGGGTAGGGTTGCAAAACGGAAGATTTATCTTTGAAAGAAAAAAAATAAAATAATCCAAGACCAGCTATATTATGCAGAAAAAAAAAATTAAATCGCCAACATGAGGAAAACTTATTGTCCGATAAATGAAAAGTTGACCATTTTGGCCAAAATTCCAAAAGCTATAATTGGGGTAAACAACACTGCTCATCACCAGAAGAACACCATACATGTGACGCATGCTTTGGGACTGATTGATTGTCTTTGAATTATGAACAGTTTAAAAGCACCAGTCGGTGTCAGCACAAAAATAGTGATGGACAAATTAAGCTTCATGAAACACACGTAATGGCGCTCTTGGTTTAAAGATAAAGGCGAGTGCAATGGACATTTGTTAAATTTCCAATGCATTTCTAAACCAATAGTGCCATCTAGAGGAGTACAAAAAAAGCTTCATGAAGCTTAAGTTTTCATTCACGACACAAAGCTATCAGGCTTCTGCAAGACAGCAAATAAAAGTCAGGAAACGCTTACCAGACCATCACAACGACATTCTGAGTTATTCCGAAGCACTTTAAATGGTTGCACATGTGTGCACTCTCAATGTGATTGCTTCATTCTGAACACAGTCAAATCCCAATTATAAGAGGGTGTGCGCACTTCTGCAACATGACCACAGTGATTTCTACCTTAGCTCTTGAACCGAGGTGTGCAGACTGGTCCACTGTAAAGTCTTCGCTGTCAACGACACGTCGGCTTCGACGGGAATGATGGGGCTGACCTCTAATACGTCACTCCACTGAGATAAACTCACAGTTAAACAATTCAAATGTTTCATTTGGAGGCACGTTATTCTTCTGTGAATTAGAATTAAAGACACTGAAAAGTAGTGAAACACTATAACATTGACAACAGAACACAAACGGATTATTTACACTCCGGAATACATCACACGCTGTTTTGACTTTAGTGTTTCAAATCTCGGGATATCGGGCCGTGATGGTGAGGCAGACACGGTTTGTGTGTTGGTGTCAATCTGCACGAGGGGGGGCTGAAAACAGATGACTGTAGCTCAGACAGTCGGGACAGTCTTTGCGTGCTCGTTATGTGCTAGTCGTTAACTAGTCGGTAAACGTGGTACTGTGCTCCGTGTTCACTGGTGGAAACTTCAAACACAAACGCGATACACAACAGAGTCTCCTGAGTTTCTCTGTTGGACACCACCTGGTGGAAGATTGCAGAAAGTGCAGGTCAGAACATCACACACTGCCAGTGAGTGACCTACATTGATATAGTGGAAGTTCTCAAGGCAGTGAAAATATGAACACTATGAACTCAGTCCTCCTCCTTCTGTATCCAGTTGCTCCAAAATGCTCCTAACCAGAACTCGTAAAAGGGATCACAGAACTCATTTGAAGATATTTAACAAATTTTCATATCTTTAAATGGACTCGCCCCACCTTACCTCTCTGAGTGCCACCACACAGGCCCGGTGCTTCAGGATTGCCGACCAGACACTATTGGAGGTACAACGGACTAGGCGGAGCCTCAGAGTTGCCCAATTTATTTTTCTAAGATTTCTAATTGGTTCAGCAAAGTTCAGCCCTCTGATTGGTTGAGCTTAAAATGTGCATTGAAGACTGATCCACGTCAGATCAAGTTCGTTTCAAGCCGGAAATGTTTTGTTTCACAACTGCTGCCCATTCGCATATTTATAATCATTCTTTGTATTCACTTTGTTATTATTAATGTTAAACACTTTGATTGCAGCATTTAATTTAACGCCAACACACATTTACTAACCTGTAGTATGGTGAAGTTCTCCAACACGCTATTCATCATATATTTCTCCGGTAGATGTTTGAGTTTGTGGATGAAGTTGATCATATATTCACACATAGGTGAGCGATGGATACGGAACACATGCTTTCCTCCCTCCGTATGTGCGTACTCCGTCTGCGGTGTGCGAGGAAAAAAAAAAAAAAGGAGTGCTGAAAAGCTGCTGCCGCATGGAAAAGCCGGTGTGGTTTAGCTTTGCTTACCTCGACTTTCTCCACCACTTGTTTGCCAAAGGAGCAGACCTTTGTTGAGACGCTGATTGTGATATTCTCCGTTCCACTGTACTGGCTACTCACACCGTAGAATGCGCTGGAACCTTCCTCAAGGTCACTGCTCAGATCTGCCTAAATGAAGCATTAACAAGTGTAGCATGTTTACGAAGCAGACTATTAGAGAATACAATACATTTAAAACCAACAAACCGCGCCACGGGAGTTAAATTGATACCGCCCCCTTGTGGATAAGCAAGGTATAACCTCACAATTCATCATGATTAAAATTCTTGATTGAAATTAATTAGGATCCCACATTGTATTTTTTTTTTTTTGTTCAATCCTATGATAATAAACGTTACTAACCCAGAACTTAACAAGAAAGAAAGCATTGTGGGGCCCTTTCTCATACAGCTCCTTAAGGCCTCCTTTCTTCTCAGAGAACTTGTCGTAAATCTGCCTGACGTCTATGGACTCCAGCACCGGATCACTGTAGCTGGGGTTGGATGGGCCAATATGCACAAACAGATGCTTATACTGCAAGAAGAAACGAGCAAAAGGTAAGGGGGAAAAACGGAAACAAGTAATAAAGATGGATCTGGACGAACACTGACGACCAACTGTACCATCTCTCTGTCTTTCTGAGTCTCCATAAAAGCAGAGTACTCCAGAAGCCGTAGTTTTGCTGAGGCGATGGTTCTGTCCTGCCACACGGGTGCTGCGATTGCTGCCGGGCGAGGGGGAGGCAGGGACTCATAGCCTGCCAAACAGATGGTAAATGGGTTGCAGCTAACCTTTGAGTTCACGTCGTAAATTAGGCACCGTCAGAGTGAATCTTGTGGTAGATTTCAAAATATACGAGAAGCAAAAAATAGGACAGGATTAAGAACAAAGTACAGTACAGCGAGTAAGTGACTTTTCATTTTTGAACGCATGATCCTGATCATATGGGCCAAGGCCTTAATTGCCTTTGTTGGTATTAATGTACATAAATAATACATCGCATCGGGACATTAAAATAGTTTAGTCTTCACATTACTAGCCCCACAGTTTCAGTTTCATATGCTCACCAGTGCCACATTCTGCTCTTTCGTTACTCAAAGGTTCGGTACTTACTGACGGGAGCAGGAACGGGAGCTGCTAGTGTTGTGTATGGCGGCTGTGCAAAGGGCTTGATGCTAAAAGAAAAAAAAAACAAAACACAATGATTCATAAACCTTACCAATTTGAGCTTACGAGATTCTCCTATTTCACTTGGGCAAGCATGTCATGCAAAAAGGATGCTTACTCCTGAGAATGTCCAGGCTGTCCTGGCACATGGCCGGGCCAAAACTAGACCAAAGAAAACAGCGGAGAGGGGAAAGAGCAGACTTTATTACTTTTATCCAGATGTGCGAGTATGTTGGTGTGTGTCTTCCTACCCTGACTGGCGGAGGGAAAGACGCTTGGCTTTTCATCACGCTTGCAGACACAATCTGAGCTGATGAAAGGTTGGCCACTGTCTGTAGTGCTTTGTCTTTGGAAACCTGGTCCTGAACACGAATAAAAACTTTGTTGTTCCATCCCGAGACACCAACTCAACATTCCAAGAGTTAACATTCATGGCTACTCTTTATAGCAAGCCAGCCTGCATACACCAATACTCACTTCTTTTTTCTTTTTTTTGGGGGGGGAAATACAGCTTGAAGCCAATCAAAAATGTGACAAGAAACTCACATTCTCACTTTAGCGTAAATGAAAGTTTTCCAATAACCTAACATGCATTTTTTCCAATCAGATATTTCAGCATGATGCAATAAAACTACGAGGGATTCAGAATTTAGTGCAAAGCAGATACAGTGTGATGCCAAAGCTGTAGGTGCTAGTAGAGGAAATTGCAGCCACCACCATTACGGTACTAAAGCCACTTGGAATAAATAAACATACATCAGCAAATATTTTGGATGTAGAAGTTGCACTGCGTTGAGGGCAAGTGTTAACTGTGAGGCCAACAATTAAGCACAAAAGCAGAGTATTGTAGTACGACCAAAACTTACCAAGTTCATGGCCTACGGCAAAGAAGAAATGTCAAATTACAAAATAAAAATCAGCATTGTCCCAATTAAGAGTGATGGAGCGGTTGGTCAAAAAAAAAAAAAGGGGAACCATCCTGCTGTACTTAATTATAACTGAAATACATAATCATATTATTAAGAGACTGTCGTGCAAGATTCCAACCAAACCACTAACAGGTATTTAAATATATTTGGCAGATTAAGAAAGTCGATTACAGGACATCATGGTGAAACCACAAGAAAACAAAACCAGTAAAGATCTGAAAAGCTGAGGAAAATGTCCAAGAGTGTGAACATGGAGGGGGGGGGGGGGGGGGGGGGGGAATGCATTAAAGTAGAAAGAATTCCCAGAATGCGTGGATGCAGGGTAATGTGACACTTGGGTCAACCAAGCCACCAACTCAAACTCATGCGAACACACTACAAAATCTTTGCCGTGCATTTATTAAAAAAAAATAAAGAACTAAAAATAGTCCCACACAGACCTCGATACACCAGCATTTATTCAGAGTGACACCTTTAGACAAGAGAAAGAAAACGAGGGGACCCTAAGAGGTCATTAAGCGGACTCGACTTAACTGACCGAAGATGCACTCAGCCTTGTTTAGCTGTCAATGGACAAATGCGGTAATAGCAGCGCATTAATGATAAGTATGGAACCAACTTTTATTAACCTTAAAAAAGGTCCATTGACAGGAATTTCTAAAGATGGAAAAATGAAGCTTCACGAAGCACCACATTCTTTTAAACTCCTCTTGGTTTAAAGATAAATTCTTGGGCAATGGAATTTTAACACTGCCTCTTTAAACCAAGATTACCATTTAGAGGAGTCAAAAATTATCGCAAGTGCTTCATGAAGCTTCATTTGTCCATCATGACATCTCGATCAACGGCAACGCTCCAATAATTGTATTCAAAGTCCCAAAAGCCCCATCATGCACTAAGTCTAGGCCCTTATTCCTTCCCTTGTGGGCAGTGATGGGAAAATGAAGCTTCAAATTTGCTTCATGAACCAGTTGTTGTATTTTTGAGTCCCGTAGATGGCACTGTTGGTTTAAAAAAATGCCAAGTCGGTGTACTTTCCGCCCAATGTTGAACAGAGTGCCATCTACAGGAGTACTAAAATACAACTGCTTCCTGAAGCAGATTTGAAGCTTCATTTACCCACCACAACTTGTGGGTACTTAAAGAAATATATTTAAGTGAAACGCATCACAGGTTGTTCCATGACAGGCCAGTCCGCCTTGGCTCATCGAGAGGGTTAATGCGGCTTTGGGTTGGCATGCAGGGCAGAGCAGGCAGGAAGCAAGGCAGCGACACTGAGCGCGTTGTACCTTCAGCTTAGAGTGAATCTCGCGAGACTTTCGTTTGGCCAAGACTTGCAGGTGACTAGAGACCTGAAGGCGGATTGTCAAGGTAGGAAAGCGGCAAAGAGGACAGGAGGAAGAGGAAAAGAAAAAAAAAGAAAAAAAAAAGAAGAAGACAGAAGATAAGATCAGAGGGACGACGTTAATTCGGCGGGCGCCCACCTTGATGCTCGCCTGGTATTCACGCACCCTCTTGCGGGCCAGAACCTGAATGTGACTAGACACCTATTGGCCAGGGTTAACGTTAGGAAAGATGGGGAACATTTTTACAAGGAGGATTTACATTTTAACACGAGGGTTGGATAGCAAACTCCAACAAATGACTCATAGGTTGCAAAATCCTAACCGTTATGGTGTGTACCTGTTTGCGTGTGCGTGTCTTTCCCGTCCGTAGCTTAATATAGCGAGCGATCAGCTCATTTCGACCTACAAGTGAGAAAGAGAAACGATATCACAATGGGCCTCCAAAGCACACATTGTTCAATGACAAATCTTGTCAAGCGGAAACAACTCGTCGATGCAGTAGATTCACAGGAATTAATACCATTTTCGCAAACCACAACACCCAAAATTCATTTAAGGTACAGTGTACGAATGACTACAAATATTTAAAAAAAACACTACTGACTGCAGATCATGTTCGCGATGGTTCACACGCCATTGTTGAGAATAATCCCATGACAATTTGTCAAATACCATACTTGGTGTTGATGCACGCATAGTACTTGTGGTTTTATTAAGAAAAAAAATTATTTTATTTTTTTTTGTAATTTCTTTGGGCAGAGCTGAGATTTTCTTTCACCTTGACCACAAATTCATGATGTCAAAAGAAGTCAAACTGATCTTAATCCAATCCGGGGGTCGTTGACTACCTCAACAAGTCATGATTTCATTTAAGAGCAATCAGAAGGAAGTAGTTCAAGACGACAGCCCATGCGGACCCAAATGGAATAAAAAAACATTCCACGTTCCACGTTCCAACAAGTGAAGGAACATCGAGTATATTTTGTGCAGAAATTTTTGGGGTTGCCCTCCGTATAATTATTTTTTTTAAAATCACATTTTCTATATAATGTGGAGTAATGATATATATTTTTAAGCAGCATACTTGATCAGCCATCCTTGCTTAAATTTTGGTCGCTGAGACTACACACTTGATTCACTCTTTTCTCCACAGGTTGCTCTACATTCACTTTTTACAATGGTGAATTTTGTCAAGTATCGTTTTAAACCAGAGCCAGTGCCGGTTCTGTCTGGACAACAACAACTTGGCTTTCACAATTCTATAACAAAAACATACATTCAAATACAAACAAGATTATACGTCAACTAAAACACACCAGGCGGTCTGCTGATACGTTCACATCCAAACTGAAGTCAAAATTACTCGGCGTGTAGACCTGAAATGAAGCACCAATTATGAACGTGACATTAAAAATAGCCCGCCCCATATGGAGGATTAACTTTAGACTACTGCGGGACTTTTACAGACTTGCTTAAATTGAAATCAAAGTTGGTAGTTGTTGCTGGCGAAGGGCCATGGGAGATGAAGTGAAAAGGGAGGGACAAACAGAACGGAGGTCAACATAGTTAATAGGCTCCCAAAATGTGGTTGGGACAAACTGCCTGGTCAGCTTTTTCTCTCGCAGCCTTCCTCCTCCATCCCAACCACACCCAAGCAGCTGCTAATCTACGCACTACTCACTGCAGCAAACAGGAATTCAAAGAGGATAGGGACCAAGGTGATCGAATCAAGCCTCACTGACTTGATCCAATCCAGGACAAAGCAAACACGCGCTAACATCATCACCACCACCACCACCACCGTCTCACCTTCTGGGAAGTAATACAGCTGAGTCATTTCATCTTAGACAGTTTACCAGAATAAAGAATACCCCAAATGCAACAAAGGGGGCTGACTCAGATACACAGCAGTCACCTCCAATTCCCATAACAGGACACACACTTTGCGGGAGCCTGCCATTGCTCCAAAAGGAGACTCGTTTTTTCCATTTGAGGCCGTTTGCTTCGTAGAAATTGCTTCGAGCAGAATATCAACGGACAGTAAACGAGGCTGAACGCTACTCATTGTGAAATCTGGGCTTACTTAATTGAACACAGGAGAAGCCGTGACTTACTCCGCTGTATAAATGTCAACAGGTGATTGAACAGGTTTATTGTAGCTTCTGCCCATCAGCGGAAGAGCATTTATTAGTTTTGTCTGTCACTATATGTTGTTGGCAGAAATTAGGGGTGGGCAAACGTTTTGATTGGCGGGCCACGATGGGTTCTAGAATTTGACAGAGGGGCCCGGACCAGGAGCAGATGGATGGAGTGTTTTGGTAACTTCACCTCATTGGAGAGAAAAAAAAAGAATACATTTAATTTTAAATGAAAGTGAACAAAAGCATTACAACAATATATATGTCTTTGAAAAAAACCACAGTATTTTGAAAGTAAAACATTAACTAGGTTTATTCATTTAATTTTTTTCCAAGTTCGGCGGGCCGGATTAAAGCGTTTTACGGGCCGCATGTGGCCCCCGGGCCGTAGTTTGCCCACAGCTGCCATGGCTGGATAAAACATTTGGAATCAACAAAGACTATTCACGCAAATTAAATAAATTGGATAATTACCTGCGGGACATTAGTAGGGAAGCACTGACTTATTACTTTTATGTTAACATTGTTTTGTCATTGTGTACTTTTTGTCTTGACATTTTTGGGCAAATGGCGCTGCTGTGAAGTCCCACTGTCTGCTAAAAGAAATTATACAAAACATGGATGCTGGTTTAACAAAATAAAAATAATTATGTTATGACGATTAGACACCAGATCGTGTCAGAAATGGACAAAACCAGTTAGCTTTTGATGTTTAAAATTTCGTTAGTTTTAATTAGTTTTTTCCCCCCTCTCATGTTTCTTATTTTTTTTCACAAAATGATTTGCTATAGTTTCATTTTTAAAAGAGAGAGAGGGAGCGAGAGGACGAGCGAGAAAGAGCGAGAGAACTTGTCGAGTGAAATTTTTTTTCTAAAATACCTTAACAGTGATTGAATGTGATTTTTAATTTAAGTGGTACATGTTTATTAACGTACCAAATAGTTTGTAGATTTTGTCCAATGAAAAAAAAAAACTGCGATATTTATATATCAGAATATTATTATTTTTTAAAAAAATAACATTCTAGAGCTGTAAATTTAATGCTGAAATATTGCAGTATTTTTGCTCAAGGTTATTTTACCGTCACAATTTAATATCAGCCCACGCCTACTTGGCACTTTAAGACTAGAAACTGACAAAAGCCATTTGTAATAAAAATAAAAAAAAATAAAAAATAAAAAAAAGTGGAACTTGCAATGATATGTTCTTCCTCACCATACATCTTGCCCTCGTCTGAAAGTATAATCTTCCTCCTGCCGCACGGAGGGTAGATGGCCAGAGCCTCCTGGAAGCTCTGCTCAATGTCAGGACTCCACACCCCTTCCGGGTCGCCGTCCAATCCCCGGTCTGCACCATCACCGAGTCCATCTCCATCGCCACCGCCCTCCTCCTGCGCCCCGTCAGGGCTGCTACGGCAACTCCACTCCGACGCAATGATGACGGCTCCAGCCACACCTGGAAAACGCGACATTTCAAACATTATCAGTCATTCGCGCTTCACCTTTGCATTCAGATAAATTAATTCATAAAGGTGAGTAAATCATGTGTTCACATTCAGTCAAGTCCGTTTTTTGTTTGTATCCCACATGGTTGCCACCTTTTCATTCCCATTGAGAAGTGAGTGACTGACATGATTTTTTTTCTTTTTGCAAAGACACACCCCTTTATTCATGTACTGACATGAAGAGAGGCGAACGCTTAAGTCACGTCAAATGAATGCCTAACACTTGCGGTATAGTTTGATTAATGTTTACACAAAAGTGTAAAATAAAAAAATAAAAACCTTTTTATTTTTCTTCTATTTTTGTTTCGGATTTATTAAGGCCTGGCAAACACAAGGTTAATCTAGGTTAGAGCCTTCACACATGAAGTCAAAAGGAAAAAGTGGTGCATTTAATACTGAAGTGAACGCAGACTTTATAGTCGCTCTCACAAGCTACAGACGACTTCTCATATATTCAGATAATGACTGGCGTTATTTTACTTTGCACTTCAGGTAGTCCATGCTTCCTTGTTCCTCAGTCAGGTCGCTTCTTGAATGGCTACATTCCGTTTCTTGTCATCATTCACAGATTCATGACTCGGGAGTCGTTTGCTTTCCGCACATGCGAAGATTTGTGGCTGTAAATACTGAACAAGTTAGTCGAGAATGTCAGCCCCGAGCGATTTTGGCGCCTATTAATGTTGACCAAATCATTCTTGAAACGCCTCAAATTACAGGATTGTCTTAGAAGACAAAAATCATTTGGCGTTTGTCCACCTTGGTTGGAAAGGCTAAAAAACATTTTATCGAGCAGCATGTGTGCAGCTTTCATCGCTAGGCTATCACAATGGGTCACAGTCCTATGGTGAGAATCGAAATTTTACTCCATAATAACCGGTGACATTGTGTCAAAATAAACCAATATGTGTAGCTTGATTTCAATATTAGTCTTGTTCCTCAGCAAATAGCACTGTTAAAACTAGCAGAGCCAAAAACTCCGTCCAAAAAAAAAAAAAGCCTGATCCCTTGTCTGCATGGGGCCACATGAGGAAATTACACATTCTTTTGTTATTGTTGAGAATTCTCCAAGTCTACACACGGACAGACATCTGCAACAGAACCCCGGCTGGTGTGTAATGTTTTCCAGAGAGTAGCTAACATGGTTCACGCCACAGTCGGGCCACAGAAGATCAGTGTGGTCGCGCAGCTTCCCCTGCTGCGGTGCAGGCTTGTTGGACACACTAGGCGCAGGGCTTTCCTATTTTCAATCACTGGCGACAGGACTGTGCTGTTGCCATGGAAATCAGGCAGCCCCAGCGCGACACGGTTCGGAGAGAGCAAAGTCTTAAAGAACATTGTGATATACGTGACAGACAAAAGCTGTTGCGCAACGGGCCTTCAGTAGCAAGATGCCGTTTCCTCCGGGTTCGTTTGGGCTGCTGATGGGATCGGCAGGATCGTTTGACTTTGCTGAATCCATAGAATCGGGTCATTAAAATGATTCGTTCAAAAGATTCGGTCAGCGAATCGTTCATTGCTCTGAGGTGCACGTTCACGAACTTAGTGAGGGACTGCAGGTTTTAAGGATCATAGCATTGCGGAGACACGGCTTTCCCGCGCTCTGCACGGCGCATTAACCGAACTGGCTACTCTGATGCGAACAAGACAGCGATCATTTTAGCTTACGTTAAGTGTAAGGACTCTGCACCGAGTGGCAGCGCTGCGTCCGAAACGGCGGCAAGCGCCACTTTCAGCACAGTACGGCAATGTGAATCACGTCCTCTGCAACGGGTCTCCCTGAGCGCCGGCGAGCGCTAATTGGCAGTTTGTTCATTGAATGTGTCACGATTCACTCCCTTTGCTCTGACAGACTCTCCTCTCTGTGTGCTGTTTACGTTCATGGGTGAGTTTCACAACGTTCGTGTCTATAAGCAGTCTTCATCTGTTATTATGACACTAATATATATACATAAATAAAATTGGAGACAGCTTGTGTGGTTGTTTTCATGTGAATTGACTTGGAGTAATGGATGCCAGTGAAACCATATCCCCCACGAGGCGGAAACAGAATCAGAGACTGTTGTCGTTCACTGAGTGATGTCATTCATTCGCAGAGATGGACTCACGGGTCATGTTCACTCAGGCCGGCGTCAGTCCCTTCCTGTGTCATTTGCCGGAAATTCATCTAACGCGGCAGTTTGGCTCTCAGCCCGCACACTCGCGGCTACGTTCAACTACACTGAGAAAGGAACGAATGGTGATTATGCGAACTCAAAACAAAGACAACACTAGTTTGTGCTAGATGGAACTACTAATAAAAAATGACTTTAGTTGCATTTGAATCCAAATTGCTAGTGTTGGCTGGAATCTTCAAATCCATTCCATTTCTGAAAATAGGCGACTGCTTGAATGAGAATTACGACAATGAAGCAGAAATGTCAAACTGATGAATTGCAAAATTCCCCAACCAATTCAATAGCGACTGAACACATCCTCTCAAGTGATTCACCTCCTGGCCAGTGGAGGGCGCTTTGCATGGAATTCCTGTTGTTTCAGACAAAGTCTGCGACCACCCAAACCAACAAAATTGCAACCAAACCAGACAGCAGTGGGGTGAAGCCAGTACTTTCCACTTTTTAAATCTAACATTTGATGTCGTTTTGGCTTTCCCTGTAAATCCGGAACACAGGAGATAGATGATGTAAGGTCTTTTGGAAGCTGTGCCAGCTAGGATTTTTATTATGCACTCACAGTTGACAAGGACTGCACAATTCATTCAATTGTAATCGTGACCACGACTTTGGCTTCCACAAATAAATTCTGCCTATCGCTTGTGATATTTAATTTCAAAATGAAGGCTTTGCTGCATCTGCAATTGAGCACTTTCTCAACCAGTCTTCGACGAATCACCGGGAGCCAACATATGGCTAAGGCTTCATTAAGCTGCCTAAATAACAAGTTAGATATGAGTATTTATTCAGTTAACAATTGGAAAGGGAAATTCCTCAGATTTTTTAAATCACTCATTGTAAAATTATTTCAAAAGGTTCATTTTGCACTGTTTACATCCAGTTGTTTAAAAGTGGTGTAGAAAATATACATTTTTTTTTTTACTTTTGTACTCCACCTCCACTCCACTTGTTTACAGATCTTTTGTTGCTTAAACATATTGCGACTGAACACAAGTAGCTTACTGAATTGATAGAAAAGCAAAGAATTCAAAAATCAATCATCAGTCAATCACAACCTAAATAATGAAAATCTAATGGTGACGTTTTTCATGCCCAATTCTAATTGCATCTCAATAGATTATGCAGGCATACCTAAAGTTGTTACTCTTGTGTTTCTATTTCAGGTTTGAAAAAAACTGCAAGAGACGAGAGAAATGTGTTTTGTGTAAGACTGGTGCAAATAGAGTATCTTGGGCATGGAGTGGATGCACGTTAGATGTTTCTTGCAATATCGGTATCCTATATATACAGTAGCTCCCTGTAGCCAAAAGGTCAGGTGTTGAGTGCAGTGGGGAGCCAGGCTAGCAGCCACGGAGCTAAATAAAGCAATGAGCTCAGCAAACGCTGACAAGACACACGCAAACCAAGTAACTGTGACAACAAGCTTCTTGCTTGAATGAGAACAGCCTCAGTAGGAAGGCTCCATGCTTTGCTTTGCTTGTCGTGGATTTTACGAGCATCCACTGGCGCTTTTTTGAGCTGCACGGGCAGCTAAACTAAAACAGTGAGCGCACAACAAATGAATCATGACTGAAAGCAACTTTCACCTAAGGGTGAAAACTTCCTTTTGCTGATTCGAGTCACATCTGCTAGTATAAGGGGAGGGGGGGAAAACGAACGCACATTTAAGTGATTTAAGTTGGTTTTACAAATGGCGGCTAAGGGGCTCGAAATAGACCAACATAATAAAAAAGTCAAAATCACAAAAACGTCAAAATCTCGAATAATGTATTGGGGACTTTTTTGGGCGGCTGTAAAATTAACCGGATAAATCTAAGACAAGCGACCGCTAACGCGCGGACATGCTAGGCGGTTAGCTCGTGTGCTAATAATACCGCAAGCAAGTCAAGCAAAGTTGGGAGACGCTTGAGGGGGGGAAAAGTCGCCCGGGAGACGAGAGAACACGAAGCAACCCCTCCAGAACACACGCACACCAAGCTCTGAATCATCAAAACACTGGCGAGGACAATGCCAAATATGCCAAGTATCCCAAAACTTCCCGAGAGCACATCGGCCGAAGCGCCGTGAAAGTTGCAGCGCACACAACAAAGACAAAGAAAGTTTTGGTGGGCTCAAGTTCTCACCTTGTGACGGCTTTTGCTGCTCCGCCGCCGCCGCTGGGCTGGCCCGCGCTCGCGTCTTACGAAAAGAGCCCACTCGCCGAGAATAAGATGCAAAAGGACGAAATTGACAGCATAGGCGGAATTGGCGAGCAGGAGTTTTGCTGTGAAATGAGATCGCGCCGTGCACGTACTGTCAGAGGCGTGGCGTCCCCGACACGCGCAAAGGCGAAAGTTTGGCTGGTCCGAGCAGTGCAAACTCCTCCCATCAAGTCACACAATCCCTTGCGCACATATTCGCGTTTCCTCCACGAGAACGTGCAGCGCCGTTCCAAAGCTCGAAATAACTTTTTTTTTTTTTGCGGAGCTATAATCGATGAGTTACTTTGAGGAACGACTTCCTAATTATGAGGCGCAGTTCGATTGGCGCATTTTTTAAGAAATAATTTGTATTTCTTAAATAGTATTTTCTTGTCTAGAACCATTTTCAGTGGGGAAATTTCAAACACTAATATAAATATAGATTTAAACAACTCTGAATGGGTTGCATAGTCTTTTACTAAAGTACTGATAAAAATAAATGAATAAATAAATAAAAATAATATCTACTGGAATACAATTTTGAGAACATTAGTTGTGCAGACCTCAAGACAAATTCAAAACTCAAGGCTATATTTTGAAAACAGACCAATAACATTACTCATACTATAAATATTTACATACTGTCATTCATTTCTAGTTTCTGGTATCGGTCCTGTTCGCTGTGTAGCGAAGTGGAAAAGACAATTATTAAATTTATTAAATTGCCTAGTATTATGCTGCTCAAAGTTGTATAATTTCTGGTTTAACACCGTTAGTCCGATTTCATTGAAAAGTATACGAAATAAATCTGGAGTGTCATCATAGGTTAGCTTAGCAATTAGCGTGGCTTCTCCGTCTTCCCTTGCCATCCCTTTGTGAGAACGATACTTGTCAGACACGAAGCTGATTTGCTGCCGCAGAGGCGATGATTATCGACCTAGAAGCGACTCCGAGGCTTGTTTAGACATACTTACTAACCAACCAAAGCTCTAGGCTAGCTAGCTGGAGCACCATATTTAGCGAGGAGCTTGTCTTGAGATCTGGCTCCCCGCGGAAAGTGACAAGCGTAGGTTTTTGGGACACTCTCGGTGCTTGATTCTGTTTTGCTATTCACTGTGTCATGATGAGGTGCAAAATGCAAACTGCCATGTAAAACCACTTATTTCGAACCGTGAGTTCATTTCGAAATGTCCTTTGTTTTTAGCCACGTGTGCTATGTGTCAGACAGTAAAAAAAAAACTAATAAAATACAACCAAAATAAAATATCAAAATTAATCTATTTTTTAAATTTATTTATTTATTTTTTTTGATTAACTGAAAAAAATATTTTGTGTGGGCCAAAATATTTTTTCAGTTAATCAAAAAAAACAAAAAGAAACAAAGAAAAAAACACTATAATATCCCATAAATCACGGTTTTCATTGCTTTCTGGGTTTGATCATGTGATGTTTACAAAGCCCTTAGCCCTGAGGCTCTGCGTTATCATTTTCACTTTTTTGGGATTAGGTCGTGGATACATTTAAGAAATGCTAATGAGAGATGGACCCCGTAGGTCTCTGAGATCTACAGACACATGTCAATTCGTGGAGTCTGTGGAGTTCAAAGCAAACATGGTGAAGCAGCATTTAGATACTATGCTGTACACAAATGGAATCAGCTGCCAACACACAGGTAACAGTTAGTCAGGTGAATGCTTTTAAATCCAGGTTAAAAACTATGCTTGACCCCCTATAAGTAAGGTCTTTCAAAGCCTTTTTCAAAATCATGTTCTCCAAAATCATGTTCTTGCACTGAATGTACTATTAATGAATATATTAAGCTACATTTGTGGCCTCACTTCGCTTTTAAATGTCCTTCCCTATTTCGTTTGCAAATGTTATTAAATGTACTTTTTTTAAGAAACACATTGAGTTACCTTGTTTATGAAATGTATAAAAAAAGCTGCCTTGTCTTGATGAAAAAGACAAATGTCATGAAGACGCATGTTACACTGCGTGTATGGCACTGTCTAAAACGGCACAAGACAATGGAACAAAAGAGGCTGCGTCAGCGTTGTTTAATGATTTACATACCCAATCGTCGCAAGGTGTGGGTAATGAGGAAACGTGTGGACCTCCATAACTGGCATACAACAAGGATTGGATTGTAAACAGGAGTGGAACAGCCCGCTAGCTAACGCACACAGAGACTTAAAATGCTCATCTTGAGTCTTACGTGCAATAAGCTCAATGAAGCAGATTAAAGTCTGAAATCTGAACCGGAATCTTATTGGTGCTGCCGGTGTCATAGTTACACTTTGGCCTACTTTCACTCACTGAAATCAGATCAGCATAAGTACAATAATTTGAAAGAGAGACTCAGTTTACGCTTTTACTAGATGGAATTTTATTTGGATAAGGATACAACAAAAGGTAGTGAGAGGAGCACAACAAGACTGTTAAGGAAAGGCCAGTGGAGATAAGAGGTCAAGCTGTTGACATCCTCTAGAGTTGTTGAGCGCCCATATGACCACAAGAGGGCAGTATAGCCCAGGTCCTATCAGGCACTGTAGTAAACAAAAGTCAGAGCAGACTATTAGAAATAATTTACACTTTATTTTTATATGGGCTGGGAGAGAAGGGAACATATACTTTAAGTTTGCTACTAGTAAGAAAAAAAATACAACTCTTTGATTTTTGACCCATGCCCAATTGATGTTATGAAAGTCTGCTTCCATGTGAGGCCTAAAGGCATTAGTGGAGATCAGGTTTTCACAACCATTATCTTCCCCTGATTTTAGAAGTTCATTCAATTATTTATTCCAATCATATCTGGCGGAATGTAATCGCACACTGACTTCACTATAATTTTCCACTTGAACTTAACATGGAGTCATAGTTAAATTGAGGAAAGGGATTTTTGTTAGAGGCTTAAAATACTTTCAATTATAAAAAAAATATTGGGAAATCAAGTTCATTATTGTATGATGTTATTTCCAGTCATCCTAATCAGATTTAGCCATTTAATTGTGTCTAGTGAATTGCATGCTATCTAGCAAGGGCATGCAAAATTCATTTTTAAAAAAGAAAGCAAGCGTGTCCCAGTGTGAACTGGTGAACAGCAAAAGGGGCCGGTTATCAGATACAGCTGGTACACTCTTTACACGCATGACTTTCCTCCATTCACCTCATTCCAAGCCAACAAACAATGCTTAATTGTTAATCCATATGAATCCGCAAATTTTTTTGCGCGTGTATGAAATAACAACGCTGACTTGTCTTGTGAGGACAACTACCGATACCAGTCCAGCTGTCACGAAAGCTGTCCTCCCCGCCTTTCTCTTTCTTGCAGAGGGACAGAAGAGTCAAGAATTGGACAAGTGCCAAAAGAGGCCGGCTCGTCGTACAGCTGAAACTTTTACAAAGCCAGCAGGAAGAGACGCGAGGCAGCCGTCGAGAAAGAAAAGGAGCATTAAAAAAAAAAAAAAAAAAGTCACATTTCAGCCTCGTCTTCCTTCCCCCCTTTCTGCCTTTGAGCTTATCCCTTGTTATAGATGTACTGTATGCGCCTGCCTTCTTTCGCAGGGAGTAATTGTAGGACAGGAGCAAGAGGAGGGGAGGAGCTGGGTGGGTACTTTGGGTTCATTGAGTTCAGCTGAGGAGAGAAATAAATTCATAAACAACAAAGGAGACGTGACGTCAGGTCGGAGGGGCCGTCCGAGCTCTTGGCTGAATACGAGTCTCCATGGAACAACTGGATTGTTAGTTCCACATGTGTGTTTGAGTACAGTACAGTTGTGTGTCTGCAAGTGTGTATTTGTGTGTGTGTGTGTGTGTGTCCTAACTCCAAGTCAAGACTAAAGTGGAGTTGAAGCAGACAACCTGGACCATTGCTTTTTTTTTTTTTCTGTTATCACCTGGGTGAGTTTTGGAACGACTGGGAGAACTCGTTGAAAAATGTGCCGTCGTCAGGTGCTTGTGAAAAGTAAGGCGGGGGGGGGGTTCTTTCCTGTTTTCTGCATTTTTTAAAATGATGTCAGCTCCGCCGTGAGCTCACATTGGTCGGCCCGGGTGCTTCGTGGGCCGTGATTGGCCCGCGGGCAGGCGCAGAGAAGGTGGATTTCTATTTTTCACCAATCCATGAGGCAGCGACTGAAATTGAGTATTTCTTTTAAATATTGACTACCCTCTTAAGTGAATAATGGCGTGAATAAATGCTGATGGTATCATGCCCGGCAAACTCAACGGCAAATATTCATCTGTTTGTTGTTGCTCTCGTAAAAGCATTGAGCCAACATGGCGAGGGTGAACAATATGGCGCCGGCTCGATTGGCTCTCGCCATCTGCCCGTCACGGCGTGAGGACGGAACGAGGCGAGCGGGTGTGCCTTTCGGCCATTAACACGCAAGCGGCCCAGCTGCTGCATCTGCTCGCGACAATTCATGTGACTTTTTACTGTAACGCTCTCTTTCTTTCCACGCTTCCCCTTCGCCGACTCCTCCTCTCGGTTCGCCCTCTCTCGCAACAGCGCGTCCCTCCCTTCCTCTTTCTGTGTGTGTGTGTGTACAGCCGCCCTCCCTTCGCTCTCTTTCCCTCTTGGCAGCCGTGCCAAAGTGGGCAGGCAGACGGAGGCAAATACAGCGCAGGCCAGAGCAGAGGGCGATCCAAAGGCTGGCAAATTGATCACGTGGATGTTTGCAAGTGGCATCTGTTGTGTCCTCGTCTCCGTTTCGTTTCCTCGCGAGTTTGCCTCGGCGCCCGCACTCCGTTTTCAGAGTGCGCTCGAGTCGCCGCCGCTCGTTCTCGGATGTGTGTTTGTAGGGCTGTGTGTCACACCGTGCGTGAACAGACGCACTCGCGTCAGGAGGAGGGGATTGTGGGAAAAAAAAGGGGTGTTGCTCTCAGAGGGTGTGCTCTACTCCTCTCTTTTCCCTTCTTCCCGCCATCATGGCCCTCTTCTCTTCCAGTCCTCGCGCCCAGGTCGCCGCTCACATGCAGGCTCCAGGTATTTTTCCTTTTTCCCCCCCATCTCCAAACACCTCTCGCTGTCTGTTTCACTGCCCTGTCACGTTGCTGTCCTACTCGCTCCGTCCTTCGTCGCGATCTTGGGCTTGTAAACGTGTCGGTCGTCGTCAGCTGCCACGCCGCACGGTGCCATTTTGGCTCGATGGGCAAAGCAGGAGAAACTTTTGTCGAGCTCAGAGGGACTCCGGGACTCCCTGCTGTCTCTCGCGTCCCCTTCACACTCTCTTGGCTCTCCTCGCTCATGCTCGTCTCCCCCTCCCTCGCGGATTTTCGGACGGAGAAGTGAGCAATCTTTCCGTGGTTTTTCCATGGCGAACAGGTGTCATGGCGTCCAATGGCGGGTGCCAGTAAGGGGTCCTGTTGGCGAAGTTTTGAAAGCGGTGAGCAACCGCCGAGGTTCCCGTCGCTTTAAGGTCACGTTTAACTCTCAAATGATCACGAACGCAGGACGACGAAGGTGCGTGCTGGCTCTCTTATCAGTGTGAACTGCCGTGATAAGTAACGCGGTATTTCTCATTCCGCCTCACGCAATGTTTGCACTTTTGTCTTTGAGGAAAACATTTTTTTTTTTTCTTTTCTTCAAGGACCAAACACGTTTGAGCGTTGCACAATCGTCTTTCGAAAGCGGCGGCTGGAATGTTTGTCTTAACATCCTCGGTGGATTGTGTTGATCGTTCGCATCGAGAAAATGAGGCAGGTTGAACAAAGCTGGCAGAAGAAGAAGAAAAGTGTAGCTGAGCAAAAAAAAAAAAAAATGCCTTTGGATTCTACGTGAGTGATTAGAAGGCTAAACTTGAACATATGGATGAATTCTTGCTATCTTTATGAGAAGATAAACCAACAAATATCGATATATTTGTAAAAATCGACATTTCCGAGCCTTTTGTTAATATCGCAATCGCTTGCTTCTAAGATGGCGCCGAGATGCCACGTGTTTAAGAACGCCATATACGGACGGGCGCCCTGCTTCCTTTGCCTTTTCCCCCCAGATTGAGTCACATCAACCCGGCATGTTCAATCGCTCGCCTGTTCGGGCATTAGGATGCAAATGAATTCCTTTATCAGGCAGTCATTTTACCTGCCTCATCATGTGAGAGCGATGAGCGAGAGACAGCAGAAAAGGGCAGGCAGCGTGGGGGCAATGACATGGGAGTGGCACCGCTCCCTTCCCGCCTCCTCGCGTATCCTCGGATGAACTTTGTGTGTTTCGTCATTATGTTTCTCCTTGAGGCCATCAGGCTTGACTTCCTGCTTGAAGCATATTGGCTGATATCTTGGTTGACCTGTCGCCGTTTGCAGCGAGGCGACGGGAAGTTTCTGGTGCCACACAGGAAGCTGCAGCTGTTTCATCCGAATCACGTCGAAGCTTTGTATGAAATTGCGTACGCTGTAAAGAATGTCGTTGCAAAATAGCAGTTGTTACTGGCAGCGGGGATTATTTATTTGAACAATGTACAAATGTATTTTGGATGGCAGTTGATGAGAGCAGGAAAGTTGCACGGCGGTTTAGATGATAATAAATCCCATCAGATTTTATATGCCGCTTTTTTCGCAACGGATTGATATTATTCACGTAGCCACAGAAGCGCATCTGACAGTGTGCGCCTACGGCCTCTCCGACCACCAGCAAATATTCACACCCAGTCGGACGCCAGTGTGAGTGATGCTGGAGGCAAGGTGGGTGAAGCGTCTTGCCCATGGACACCACAACTCATGACTCGGACCGAGCGGGATTCAGTTTCCATTACTGGAGGACGTTTTAGTGGACATTCTTGCGCTTCTATCTTAAAACTATCGCGCATTCAGTAACACGCATGCACCGCTATTCGCTTCGTAGAAAGTTGAAGTGTATCTCCCGGAGTTATGGATGGGGAAATAGAGCAATATTGTAAAGTTTGATGACTATCGGGTGGTCCCGTCGATGTGTCTAGTGTTGTATTTGCCAAATCAGCACGCCTGTAAACCCCTGTGGTTAATTTTATTGGAAGGCGTTTACTAACAAAGTGGAACGTATTTTTTTGTCAGGTGACGTAGGAATGCAGTGCCTACTGCATGACTCAAAATCCGGTTTTATTCTGTCGCAATTTTTTTTTATTCATAATTCCTAATGTTATTTAAAAAAAAATACAGTACGATATTGTTCTCAAATGAGAAAGCCACAGCAATCCATAGTTTTATGCTGTTATCTACTGTTCTCGTGAACTGACTAATTTAAGTGTTAATTTACATACTTCGGATGAATATGTCACAGTATTTTTAAAATGATGAAAAACAGTAAATTATAAATTCACAGTAAATTTACAGAAGTTTACGTTCTTGTGATTATACGAGTGCATTTAGTGAGAAAAAAAAAAATTATTCAAACGAGTGAGATTGAATCAGCAGTAAATCTGCTGGCTCCATTTGGCCACAATTCCATCAAGACCGAATCATTAGCGATTAATTTGATCCTAAATAGTAAGTGCTCGATAGAGGAGCAAGAAAGATTCTTATACAAAACCGATGACAATGCAAATGATTTTGTCAAATTTTAGGGGATGAAGGATTTAAAATTATTTGTCATCATTTGAACCACTTCAAATATTACATAATTGATTTTTCAGCATGGTGAGCGCTCCACAACCTTATTTCAACAGACAGGCAAATTAAAAAAAAATAAAAATAAATAAATAATACAACTCACTGTTATTCCCAAAATTTGTTGTTGTAATTAGCGGCAACCCGACGCATTTTTTTTCTAATCTACAAGCTTGTCGGTATCATCTTTTTTTTCTGTATGGAAGCGCATTGTAGGACGGAGCTCATCGTAGCTTGGCAACCAAAAAATTTCTCAGTTTCTATTTCACGTTCTCGGGCTGGTAACAACCACTCACGGCTCACCTGTTTTCTGAAGCCGAGCCATGATTGGTCGTTAGCTGAGCCCCCGAGCAACTGTGATGTCATTTTCAGTCGACAGAAAGTGACAAAATGGCCCCTTAGTAAATTGACCAATTGGAAAACGAGACGACAGAAATACGTGATTAACAAATCAGTCGACTTCAAGCATCAAATGTCCCAATCAAGCTTATGCGAAAGCACCTTTTAGGAATACGGACTTATCTATGTTTGAAAAGATGGTGGGACAGTGTGATAAGGACACAATGGAGCTTTCACCTCCACATTAATCGGAGTCACTCACGTTTGCCCACCAGTCAGCTTTCAAAGCGTCGGAGGCATTTCTATGTAATTAACATGTATTAAAGCAGGATCAGCTAAACTGACGCTTCCGGTCAAACAAGTGCGTCACTGTGGTTGAGAAGCATGCATTTGTGCGCTCATGCTTTCTTTTGTGTTTGAGAAGGGCTAATGAGGAGCTAAAGAGCATTAAGTGCGAGCGTCATGCCAAGCGGGCCTTGACGGATCTCGGTGTTAGTTCTCTAGCAAACGTAAAGGATCGCGAGAAAGTACGACAAAAGTGACTTTGGAGCCGCAGCATGACAAGATAATCCGGATGAATCTTTTTTTTTTTTTTAACATCTTAACTGTGGGAATTCGTCATTCAAGCAATTAGCTAACATAAACCTCTGCCAAGTCCCCCGCCCCGTTGCCTCCTTCCTCCCTCATTGAAATTCTGCCAGACACACAGACACTGCCCATTCTTGGCATGGATCTTGGCGAGAAACTGGGAGAGCAAAAGAGTGACAGAGACACATTCTTCTGCAGTCGTCTGGTGACCATTTTGTATTTGTGCCAAGCATTCTTCATGACTGGGGAGACTGACGGGTATTTCCTTGAATCGACGTGCTTTGATCAGCTTCTGACAATTTCTTTGGGGTGTCTGTTGATTTACGAATTTAATTGTGTGTTTTCCATAAATGCGACGCACCCAGAACCGCAAACATCCGTTTATGTTCGGCTCGGGTCACATTGCAGCTCAATTCCGATTTTTTTTTTTTTTTTTTGGACCTTATGCGACACGTATCTGTCTCTTTTCATGCACGGTGAACAGTACAATTCAGATTTTTCTAAAAACTTTCGTATGCGAATATAAATCGGACATGTATGCGATGCGCCTGCGGTGTGAATGCTCAACAGTACACCTCCGACCTATACGTCATGAAAAACTCACTATGCCGCGTGGGCGGGGGAGAATATTTGATAAGGGAGACTGAATCTGTAAAGTTGTTTTGAGTAAAAGTGTTGTCTTTATATTTGACTTAAATTTAATGACACTTGAAACATGAAGCATGTGTGGTGATAGCGTGGAAATTTATTTATTACGCGTCGGAATGACGTGATGTCATCATTAGTAGACGTCTCCGTGAAATGAGAAGCTCGCTGAGTGTTGCCTCATATCCCCAAAATATTTCCATCTCCTCCCAGTTCACCGCTTTGGCGATATGCGGGCTCATATTTACTTCCGTTAACACTGCGCCATGTGAGTTAGCTTTTTTTTTTGGTGAACACCACTTGACTCGTACTTCGTTTTTATGTTACATAGCGAGCGCGTTACGTTCACATTAGTAGTCATATTTGTTTTTGTAGTGTGAATGATTATATAAAAAAAAATTAGATTTAGCAAAAAAAAAAAAAAGAATAATTAAAAAATAATCTGAATTGGGTATGACGCCCTGCAGTGTGAACGTAGCTTTCGTTGAATTCATTCTCATGATTTGTATACTTTATTGATCTTCAGTGGGCTGAGATGGCGACATCGCGTTTAGTAAACGAAAACACAGCACCAAATTGTTGGTTTCATGGCTTCATGCGACTTTCCCAGATTCAAGGACGGGAAGCCGTGCTAAAGTCAAGATGCCACATCTCTTCATCAAAATCACCCAAAACGTCCGCACTAGTCCACCCCAATCATATAAGAACATGCATTTACAGAATTTACTGTCATGCTCCAACAGAAAGACGCCTTCCACAAACTATTTCTACGCAGTTGGAAGCAAGTCGTTCTAAATCACACGTACTGTATACTGTAGTTGGCACTTCAATCCCGGATGCTGATTGGCACCGTTTTTTTTTCCCGTCCACAATCTGTCATCCTGCAGCTTGCCGAGTTGGATTTACGAGAACATGCACTCATTTCCCATGCTAGTGAAAATCCGCGCACTGAATGTTACACCCGGAAGACCTCACATGACTAGATTGATGGACTTTGGCTTCAAATTGGGTCAATAAGAACATCAAGTGACTTTGGTGTCCTCATTTGATTCACTCAAGTCACCCTGAAAATTTAGCAGAATGAATAATCGTAAAACTGAAGTTTTATTATAAGAGGCCACATATTTAAACACATACCAGAGTAATGATAAGTCTTCTAAAAGGCGTTTCCCTTATTTTATACATTTTTTTCCCATTGGATGTGATTTTGGCCCACACATTTTTATGCTAACTACGGTGTGTGTAATAAGTGGTTAAATGATCCTAAATCATTTTTACATAGTTTTACTGTCCACAATAAGTTATAATATAATTAAAAATATATATTTTTCTTTATCATATTGAGCATTTTGCATTTGTCCAAAAAATTGCTGACCACCCTGTCATTATGTGGTCATTTCAACTTAAAAAAATTTAACAAATAATAAAAAGAAAAACCTATTATCTTTTTTGGGGCATTATGGGATGCATTTCGTCTTCCTTCATTGGAGACTGAAAGTGTGTCTGTTTGCAGAATAAAAAAAAAAAAAATCATACTTGCGTTTTGTATTCTCGTTATGTATCGCGGGATTCTGTCAAGCTTAATATGGCCACCCCGTCATAGTGTCATGTAAATTACAGAACATATATGAAAAACATTCAGAAATTCAAACTATATTTCTTAAACAGGATACAGCTGCTTGCAAACTGAATCAAGTTGCGAAGAGAATGTCCTCCACTGGCTCATAAAATGCTAAAATGAGCATACTGTTCACCTTGTCATCGTCTATCCTGTCAGCAAGCTCGCAGAGTATTTTGCCGTTTGCAGTTTTACTGTCAGCATGCAGTTAATAATAATAATAAATTCAAAAAAAAGGTGGTAGGTTGACCAATATGCATTTCTCACAGCATAGCATCTGACATCTTAAAGCAGGGGTGGGCAAACCTTTTGATTGGCGGGCCACAATGGGTTCTAAAATTTGACAGAAGGGCCGGACCAGGAGCAGATGGATGGAGTGTTTTGGTAAACCTCACCTCATCGGAGAAAAAAAAATACATTTAATTTTAAATGAAAGTGAACAACAGCATTACAACAATATATGTCTTTGAAAAACCACAGTATTTAGAAAATAAAACATGAACAAGATTCATTCATTTAATTTTTTTCAAGTTCGGCGGGCCGGATTAAAACGTTTAATGGGCCTCATGTGGCCCCCGGGCCGTATTTTGCCCACGCCTGGCCTAAAGGGAAACTTTTGGGGATATTGACTATCTTGTTTCTGGTTTGTGAGGCCAACATGCAATTGACCCAGAAGCAGATAATTC
Organism: Idiotropiscis lumnitzeri; assembly: GCF_059441095.1. Lineage (NCBI taxonomy): Eukaryota > Metazoa > Chordata > Actinopteri > Syngnathiformes > Syngnathidae > Idiotropiscis > Idiotropiscis lumnitzeri. Next base: position 6,812,835 of record NC_142393.1, read on the forward strand.
AGCCATGTGACCCATATTTGCCCCCCCAACGACACTCGCATTGTGCCGTTTCAATATTAGACTGTCCACTCCAGTCAGGGGCTGTTTTCTTTTTGGCCAAACATATCTTGTCTTGGCTCTGTTGCAGGGATGGGCATCACGCCAACACAGCGCCCACCTCCGCCTTATTTCTGTCTAGGTCCACAAATCAGACTAAAAGAGTCTATGGGACCTTAGTGACGCTGGACTGGACCTGTTGTGTACCTCGCAGACATTTCGCTACTTGAAATACTAAGTCACTTGTGCCACATTTTTTGCCCGACCTTGATCTGTGATTGTCTCGTCTGAATAAGTTGGCAGCGACTTGCCGTTCGGCACAAGTTCGGGTCTCCTTCACTCGAGACGGAACGGCATCACGGGACACCATAATGGAAGAAAATGTTTTGAGTGCAGACCTAAAATGGCCGGAGCGCACGTCGCCATTTTGTATTTCCTTGTTTTGTTTCGGAGGGCAGAATCCCAGTCCTGTATTCGAGCCGAGGCGTCTGGCGGCAGCCATGTTTGCAAGTGTGCCACAATGTGCGTGCGCGTGCGCGTGTCTACCTTTATCTGAGAAGCAGCACAGGGATCGCCCACTGGAATGAGCTCAGTTTTTTGGCAAAACGGAAATGAGCTCCTGGCACAGACGCGATTCGTTTTTTTTTTCTCTTCTTTCTCTTTCGATCACATGCTAGAGTCACAGGAAGCCAGTGAGTGTGTACTTTGTTTGTCTTTTACACATTTCTCCCGTCAGTGATGATGCTTTTCATATATTTTAACTGATAATGAAATCTTTTGACATTTCTCAGCACTGTTCAGTCATCATTATATTCCCTCAATCCACTTTTCTACTATTATTCACATTGATAAATCAGGTAATCAACAAGTAACGGACGATGGAATGTATTGCTCTGACCTGAATTGCATCTGAACAACAACACAAAAATAACCCCCGTGTCTGTTTCTCTTGTAGCATCCCGAGTGTGTGACCTTGATGAGGCCAGCATGCGAAGCAACATGAATGCTGCCCTTGGGCCTGAGGTAGTAGATTGAATAGTTGTGAGGGTTGTGTAGCCTCTTTTCGAGATAACTATACAATCTACTGTCTTTCCCAAGGAGACAGCTTACTCAGCCAACCATCGCCCAGGTGACAACTGCACTGGCCAATCAGAGCAGATGCAGGCAGCATACGTGGACTGTTGTGACCATTTTTGTGTTTGCTCCCGGGTGGTGTATTAGGTTACTTGACAGGTGGACGAGAATCTGAACTGGGCTTTTGTCAGGGTGAGGTAGTAGGTTGTATAGTTTGGTGGGTGGGTCTACACCCTGCTCAGGTGATAACTATACAGTCTATTGCCTTCCTTGAGAAGCTCACAAACAACTGGAACTGTTTCAACAAAATGTCCCCAAAATGTATATTTTGTAACCCGAATGTTAATCATGAAGTTTTCTCAATATATTAAATTAAAACATTTGCTTAACGTGATATCTGGGGTTATTTGAAAATAAAATTAGTATTCAACAGGTTATTTTTTTTGCCTTCTGCCCTCTAGTGGAAGATCAACGCAATTGTTCTGCAAGTCAATATACAACATATTTGAGCCATAGATGGATAACTGTGTCTGGTAGTGTGTCATGTGACTAACTTTTAGTTGTAAATGACAATAAAGTTGCTTCAAACCTACCTTGCTTCTGCGTGAGTGTGGATAGCGATAAGCGCACCAAGCCAATTCCTATTAACACAAACAAAATAATTTTGAGAATAGGCTTCACATACAATTTATGCATTCAGAAAGTATTCACAGGGATTCACTTTTTTATGTTGCAGGCACATTTCAAAATGGACTTTTTTCCCCATCAATATTCAACACACAACACACCATGGCAACATAAAAAACGGTGCTTTTGAATTATTTAAAAAAAAAAAAAAAAAAGAAAACAAGTAAGAAATCTCAAGTACTTAAGTAGTCAGTCTTTGCCACAAAGCTAAAAACTGCACTCAGGCACATCATGTTTCCACTGATCAGCCTTGAGAGGTTCCTATAACTTAATTGGAGTCTACTGCGATAAAAATCATTTAATTGGACATTAAGGTCCTACAGGAGAAAGCGCATTTCAGAGCACAAATCAAGCATTAAGTCCAAGGAATTGTCTATAGACCTCTGAGACAGGATTGGCTCAAGGCACAAATAGGAGAAGGCAACTGAAAGAAATTCTGCTCGTTTGAAGCGTTTAATGAGCACAGTGACCCCCATCATCCATAAATGAAAGAAGTTCCAAACTCTTCCTAGAGTTGGGCGGCTTTCAAAACTAAGCGATCGGCGGAGAAAGACTTTAGTTAGGGAAGTGACCAATAACCCCATCGTCGCTCTGTTATAACTCCAGCCGTCATCTGCGGAGAGAGGAGAACCAACTCTGCAGGACTCCACCAATCAGAGAGATCTGAAAATAGTGTGCTGTAAAGATGAGTGAGCAAAAATGCCGCGTCGTAATAGTCACAGGGCTTGAGGCTGTACTTATTGACAAAGGTGCTGAGCTTGTTCGGGCAAAATCATCCATCTTGGCTGGAACGATACTTTAAATTTTCAATGAAAAAAATAAAAATCAACACAAAGATTTTTTTCACACTGTCATTGTGGGGTGTTGCGTGGAGAATTTTTAGAAAATGAAAAATATATTTCATTTTGGGATGAGGCTGTAATAAAAAAAAAATGGTGGTAAAAGTGAAATGCCGCAAATACGTTTCATGTGAATTGTATGCATTTTCCTAATTCATGAGTGTTTAAACCACCATTGAACGCAACACTCAATGTGATGATGAATATTGCAATATTAATATAATTTTCGAGATTTAATTGGTGTGACAAGATCATGAAATGTACCGTAGTTGTGACATGTTGGCTTTCTAAATAAGTACCATACGCATTTATTTTAACTGATATTGATTAAACATTTAGATGTTCTGTGATTTCGCAATATAACTTGATATAGCAATCACTGGAGAAAGAGTAGAAGAAAAATCTTACCACTTCGAACGACTTCCCAAGACCTTTGGAAGAAATTTGGGAAGCCTACAAAGTGTGAGAAAAGTGAGTTAAACAACCAACAACAATAAGAGTAGTAGTTACAAAGTGGAACTGAAAAGGCTTCTGCGTTTGGAGGCCGTTTTCGCCAAGGGAATGCATAATGTTAGCCATGAGTCGTGCAAATTCAATTTGCAAACTTACTGCATCGTGACCAAACAGTTAAATACAATTCGAAGTCCTTGTTCAGTCTTACCTGAGAAAGGTAAACTCATAAGGTGCGACTGTGAAGGTAATATTGCTAATAAACGAGGCCTCGTCATCGATCGCTTCATATTTCCACCTCCAATATGGCGGCAATTTCAACGTACGAGTCAGCGCTCACGGTGAAACTCATGTGTCTGTGGTGGCGACCGTGCAATGGACACAGCAGTCTTGAGCGTCCTCCGGTGGAGAAAATATGGAACCTCACTCTGTCCTTGCATAGCGTGTCAGTGTAGAATAGATGCAGCAGCCTATAGATGACATACTTGTCGTGTTTAGTGTGGCTCCAGAATGAAAATGTTTCATTCGTGCCTACACGATGCGGATTTTTTTTATGTCTTAAAATGCAAACGACAATAAGAAATAAAATTGTCTTTAGCAGTAACTTGACACTTGGGCATTTGTTTCGTCTCATACAGTTGAATCAATCACATAATAAAAATGCAAACGTCAAAGGACAACAAAGAACCCCCCCCCCCAATTGACTAAAAGAAAAAGAAAAGAAAACATAAATATACTTGAAAAAACAAAAGTAACAGTCAATTAAAACAACGATAAAAATATGAACCCAAATAAAATCCTATAAAAACCCTAAAAAGTCAACTGCCGAGATATAGCGTTAAATGCACATTTAAAAATGCACTACATTTCAATAAAATGTACCACATTGTGGAATGAACTAACATAACACCGTCATAAATTGTTGTGCAGTTCTTGGGATAGTTTGCACTGTACAACGAGATTGTACTTATTTTGCTAATCTTTTATGAACTTTGAATTAGAAATAAACAGTTATTTTTTAATGTAAATTAAAGGTAATAAGTAACACTAATAACCCTTCTTATCGGGCTGATTTTAAAATACAAACAAACGCAATATTAATTTTGTCAAGTGAAAATTTTGAAATGGAGCTCACACGAGATTGCTAAAATCATGCACAACTTCATAATCGTGTGGCCATTGAGTGCAAGAAGCTGCACAAACACAAACATATACAAACAATTCCCAAAATATTTATTATAATCACTGCAATTATATATATATATATATATATATATATATATATATATATATATATATATATATATATATAATAGGCACAAATAAATTCTTTTCTGACAAACACATCTGTATTACAGAACCACAAGGACAGGAAACACGTTTCTCAGATGATTAAGCGGTTCTACTTATAAAGTAGATATCTTTTGACAATCTATCAGATTTACATCACGATTCATCGTGTCACGCTTTTTCTCAGCCTCTCAAATACTCAGTATTGATATGTTACATCTTTTAGGCTTTCCACCCTACACCGTATTCGCGTCTCCTTGGAGGCCTCTCAGTGTCTTCTCATCAAACCGATATGTGAGTTTACGCTTCACCTTTTGGATCTCGCCCGTGCGGGCGTAATTCCTCAATGCCCGCGCCATTTTCTGGTAGGTCATTGTCTTGCGGTTCCCTTTTCGGCGGCCCCAAATCTCTGCCAGCCGTTCTTTATTTTGGGAGGAGAACTGAAATGTGCCCGAAGAGGACTGCACCCACCAGATGCAGCTTCGCATCGACGGCGTTTGCAGCATCTCGAACAGGAACTGGAACAACCGCTCCTTCCTCTTTCCTGTCAAAGAGGAAAGGGATGTCATTAAATCACAAGGGGACAATGAGGACGACGAAATCAAAGCTTCATATAAAAAAAACGAAGGTGGCGCTTGTACCTGAGAGTGGAGTAAGAAGTAAGGGGTTTTTGTTGGGTCTGCCTCCACAATCGGAGCTTGGAGAAGGGGCATCGTGGCATTCGTGGTACTGGGAGCAACTGGATTGAGAGTCGGAGTCGATACACACGACCGCCTTGTCGGTATAGGCAACGTGATCCTGTCGCAAACGTGTTCAATCGCAAGTCAGTGGTGAGTTTTCTTTCACCAACAGCTCATTGGAAAAATTTACAGGATGCATTACTCGAGGTGAAACACCTCCACCACAGAGGCTATTTTAACCATGGGATGCCCATTAAAAGTTGTGACAATCACACATTGATGAGGTTATTTAAATGTGCAAATAGATACTAATGGCTGCTCAGCAAATGGTCTGTTTGATTTACAAATGATTACTTACCGTATTTACTGGACGAGCTGCACCTGTATATAAGCCGCAGCAACTCTTTTTGAATAAAATAAATTTAAATAAAATAAATAAATAAATAAATAAATAAATAAAATAAACAGATTGTCAAAACAGTGCCTTTTAAAACGGCAGCAACTTCGCTAATTAAAACAGAACAGACCCAAGAGAAAAAAAACTAGCTTTATTTAGCGTATTTTCTGAACTGTAGAGCGCCCCTACTGGTGAAAAAGAAAAATCCACAGAAAAGCCGCACCCTTGGATTAGCCGCATGGTTCAAAATCTAGGAAAAAAGAAGTGGCTTATAGTCTGGAAAATACGGCAATCTTAAGCGTTGACACAGCGACATGTCCGTAATATTCCGATCAACCACAGCATATAAAAAAAAAAAGCAATTTCTTTTGCAAATTGAATGTAGCAAGTTGAACATAAATTAGGGAGAGGCATTGTGTTTTGTTGGCGCACAACAGTACGATAGCGATACTTAAGCACTAAACTCAATTTAAGAATTTAATTATTTTTTTTTAATTTCCCAAAAAGGAGTGTTTGGAGATTTGAGAATTCCGCCTGACAGTGACGATATCTTGTAATGGTAAGAAATGAAAATATAAAATAAAGCTACTTTAAGCTCCTGTTGCCGCTGTCATTGATTCTGCAGGGGTGCAAATGTTTAAAACTGAGTGGAAGTCTGAGACTTTCCTCTTACCCATTGGCTCTGGAGAGGACAGGACCAGGCTGGAGGCGGGGCTTGCTCCTCATATTCCTTACTCGGACCACCACAGTACCACTCATAGGCATGCTGACCTGACCAGTTATTTTCTGTGCAGAGGCAAAAAGATGAAGTTCCACTGTCCTGTAATTTCATGTTGACGTGCCGGGCGCATGCTCACCGATGATCCTGGCGCTGTGGTGGGAGTGCACATACTGCACCACATTGCTCATAGGTGAGACATGCGCGTGTGCAGGCTGGATCTCCAGTGAATGCTCCTGCAGATATTCCTCGATGACCTCCAGGTCTACCTCCGGGCAGGATGAGGACGTCGCCCCGGCCCAGGAACTACGACCCCCTCCGAGCCTGAGCTCAGTCACATAAGCCATCTGCCGAAGAAGGAGAGCAGAAATACATTGAGAAATCCGAACATTTTACTCGTGTCCTGTTAAGGCGTTACAAAGGCTGCCACTCAGCTGTAGATTCGATTTTGAAATTCTGCAACTGGTGTATTCATCATTGATCAGGGTCCTGAATACATTCTAGGAATCTTGATTGGATATAAACCCAATGAGGCTTTGAGATCGGCAGACTTGTGGCAATTAGTAGAGCGCAGAGATCAAAGGACGTAAACACGGTGAAGCAGCATTTAGTTGTTATGCTGCACGCAAATTGAATGAAGTGAAGTAGAACTCGAGTGTAAACGTGTTTCAATCCAGATTAAAAACTCACATATCTTTGATTAAGGCCTTTGAATCGTTTTTTTTTTTTCTTTACTTTTAAAATGTTTTAAAGTTTTCTGTTGAGGTGTTTAAATGATGTCAGTGCACTTTCTGATGAAGTATCGTTAACTGTTATATTTGAAATGGTTTTCGGCGTTGTGTCTTAGCTTGTGTGAAGCACATTGAGTTGACTTGTGTATCAATTGCACAATGTGAATAATTTATTTATTTATTTATTATTTTTTACCATTACTCCCTACATTTGAAAACATTGAAAACATACCATACAGATATGTACCGATACGTCTCTCATTACTTATTTTTTTTTACACTGTACAGCGTCCTTGAGTGTCCTGAAAGGCGCTTCGAAATCGAATTTATTATTATTATTATTATTATTATTATTAATTGTTGCAAATGACAAAAATTGTGATTGGTAAAATCCACAATGGTTGAACTCTGGATTGATTGATACTGTGTGAAATTTTGACATCAACTAAGGACCAGAGAGCAAACGATTTTTGATTAATGATTGATTGTAAAAAAAAAATGTTTTTTACTTTTTACTTTACTGAGTACTAGTATTTGTACTTGAGTAGACTATTTCTTTTATTTATTTTTTTTCTCCAATCTTCATTCCTTGTGTCACATGGTACAAGGTTTTGTTTGCTTAGTGGCTATCTGCCAGCCAGAAACACTGCAACCATGTTTATTTTAATTTGACTACCAAATCTGTGTTTAGATATTGCTGCACCAACCAGGCAACATTAAGGTAACTGTGTTTGCAACTGACACTCTTTACAATCCGTACATGACATCCAGTTGCTGTGCAGTTCACGATATGATCACCAGAGAGAATATTTTTTTTCCTCTAGTCTGACCCCCCCCCCAAAAAACAAAAACATGCATTTAAAAAAATAGAACTCACTGTCTCCATTTCAGCCAATAAAATTTTAAGGTTAGTCTGGAAAGAGAAAAAGGGAAGTGTAAGCGGCTACATTGATTTTGTGATGGCTCAACAACAATATCGCGTCTGAAGTCATACCTTTACACGCCGATAGAAATGTCCTCCTCTGATGTGTTCTCCCAATGTATCAAAAAGTAAACAGCCACCTGTATGATGCACCACCTGAACGCCACCTCTTATAGCCTCGGTACACAGATCCTCCTTCATTTCACCCACTCGGGCCAATCAGAAGAAGTAGCGTATGCATGGGTGGGGTTCGGCTCATTAAGGCTGGTTACGGAGATGTCATGAGGATGACCGTGCTTACTAAATTTAAAGGGAGTTCAAATGAAATGTGTCTTATTTACAATATTTTGCATAAAAAATCACCTGCCACATTGTAGGTTTACTCCTGTGCATTGAAATCTAGTGGATTTCTAATAACGTATTAATTCAATTAAAACTGTCTAAATAAAAAAAAAAGTTGGGATTTAAAAAACAAAACAACCCCCTCCCCCAAAAAAACAATAAAAAATAAGAGGACCCAAGATCGTTCCCAGTACCCACTTTCAGTGGGGAGTAAATGACCGTATTTGTCGGACCATAAGCCGCTACATTTTTCCTAGATTTTGAACCATGCGGCTTTTCTGTGGATTTTTCTTTCACCTGTAGGGGCGCTCTTTTGTTCAGAAAACACGCCCAAAAAAAAATCTTGATTTTTAAAAATTTATTTATTCTTTTTTTTTTTTCCTCTTTGGTCTGTTTGGTTTTTATTAGCAAAGTTGTTGCCGTATTAAAAGGCACTGTTTTAACAATCTGTTTATGTACCTTTATGTGCCTTAAAGTCTGGAAAATACGGTAGGTCACATTTGATTTACTAAATCAATTGGGCCTTCCGTGTGGACTTTGAATCTTCTCCCCTTGCTCTCAAGGGTTTTCTCTGGTTACTCCAGCTTCCCCCAAATCAGTCAGAATGTCAGTATCACTCAGGACTTTGAATAGTCCATAGAGGTAAATGTGTTGCTTGCTTGCTCGAGACACCCTGTGCATGTCAAGTGAACAGCCCCCGGGTATTCCCCGCTTCTTGCCCAGTTTTTTTTTCAGACCAGTTCATTTTGGGTTTGCAATCAATGGATTTTCCCTGACACTAAATACACAGCTTCTCAAAAGCACCGTACAAGTTTAGCGTGATACCAGTAATACATAAAGCTTTGAAATGAATGGAACCAAGCAGCTGCTTAAGGGCACCGTGACCACACAAAGCAAGTATACGGTCGTATCCATGGACTGATGATATATAGTTTGAAGTTTATTCGGAGAGGCAGCTGATATTTACACAGTGCCTTTTTATATCCATGCAATTGCCTCAGCATGATAAAAACTCAACCAGGAGTGACATCACTAACTTTCAAGATTGTAGTTATCCAAGTTTGGAACACAAATTCATCACGCGGAATTATTACCGGAGAGTGCGAACACTTCAGTTCCAAATTTACAATGCTAGGAAACGACATGAATGTATTCTCTGATTTAAAATGATCCCTTGGAATAATTATAACACTATAACGAATTAGTAAACCGGTGATCTTTAGGGCCATATAACGTATAGTTGTACTTCATATTTATAGAAGGTAAATGTTGTTACTGATAATCTTCAAAAAAAAAAAAAGAGACTGGCAAAACGTGTCCGGAAAAACCCTAAGTGCCACAGTGAATTGAACGACGGTTAGAGTTGCAATTGTCCAGACTGCACCTGGAGGCTTGAAAAAAGGAGATAAAGCCAAAGCTTCATGTCTGAAAAACACAAAGAAAAACAGACTTTCTATTTTTGGAATGATCTACTTTGAATCGGCAAAGTGCTGAGCGATCAACTGCGTTTTTCTTTTTTTATTTACAGTCGAAAAAGGTGGAGCGTTGATCAGGAAATTGATTCGCGGGGGCCGAGCTCTGTCGTAATTACCGAAAACCTGTGAGTAACTGAGCGACTCATTGAGAACGACCCGGGCTAAACTGAGCAATACGTAACATACAAAGATCTCTGGTGACCTTTTCACTTGAACATACTTCCAATAATTCATTTTAGGGCTTTGATGCCATTGGCTGGCATGTTAGTGCATTATGAATAGAGCAAAAAACAAAAAAAAACAAAAACAAAACAGCAGATCGGTGAATTTTCATTTGTTGTCTTGTCATCACACACACAACTCAGAACTACAAATACACCCGACTCATTCATCAATATTAAAGCTAAGAGAGTTGAAGAAAAATATTCATATTATAGTAGTTAATCTCTTGTATGAAGTAAAAAAGAATTAGTTAATATCAAGTCAAATGCAAATAATATGTAAAATATTGCCTCTAGTGGTCGAAGGTGTTTACGTTGGCAAAGAGTTTGACCCGAGAAGAAAAGTGTTGGAGGGCAATCAGCATTTGGATGTTGGACGGTTTCTGTCGTTAGAATTGTGATAATCATAGCTTAGATTTATATTGTGTCTTCCAAGGGACCCAAATGAAGCTTAACAATTGCTCATGTTAGGAATGAAAATTTCTGTACCTGTATAGGCTGGGCAAGGTGACTCAAATAAAGATATACAAACTAAAAAAATGTAAAGCGCAAGAACAAGATTTTGGAAAAACTGATTTTAGATATTCTTTGGGTAATCATAGCTTTTGTAACCATTTTTTTAAAAACCTGGATTTAAAAGCATTTACACTTCAGGTGGGCGTCTACGGCACAAATAATGACATTTGCATATTTGCCATGTTGCTAAGCACGCATAGTAGTTGCTGTGAGCGCGAGAGATTTGATCAGTTGCCCGGCATTTGTGACACTTCAAGGTTAACGGTCTCCATTTGGCAGGTGAAATGGAATCATGATTACCACCACACACACACCCACGCACACACACACATTGTTGACCATTGGCGTGTCAGGATTTAGGCACCTCAAAGGCCTGCGAGTGGGCTTATCACGGACACGAGTTGTCCAAGAACAAGTGTCTGTGTGTACGTGTCCAGGTGTAGTGGGTTAACAGTTATATTCACCCCCCCCCCCCAGATCAGTGATTATAAGCAAATCACCTGTATGTGTGCAGCTCACTGGGAATTCCCCAGAGACTGACACAAAGCACGGAGCTTGTTGCTTTGTGTTGTGTGTGCTTGTTTACATGCGTGCAAAATGATAAAAGACAAACTCTAGCCCTCGGGGAAGAAGGGTCCTAAAGGAGGTCAGGGGACGTCGGTCATATACCCGCGTGCGAGGAGACGATTAGTCATGCTGTGGTGTTGCTCCTGATCTAAGTTATCAGGGGCGCAGATGTGTATGCAAAACTTGAGGTTGGCGTCCAAACATCACCTTGCTCACTGGGCTGTTCTTCCTGGAATCTGCTTGTTTGGAGGGCAGAGACCCCAAAATACAGACAGAGAAATAAGGACAGCTGGTGCGCAGTTTTACACCGCTGCAAACGCCAAACCATGGTAATAAACATGTTGTTAAATAACACATCTCTGATAGCGTCAGAAAGATAGTGTCGACATATTAGATGTATTTAATTACAATTATTAACTCATTCACTACCAGCCACGTAAAAAAATAATGGATTTCTGACGTCTTTCGTCGTCAATGGCAGTAAATGAGTTAAATATTGATCCTGCAACACACGGGAAGCCAATAGTATGATTGTAATAATTGTAACTTGAAATGTTTATTTTTTTCTTCTTCTAAGGAACACCAAAAAGCAGGACGTTACAGTAGTCGATCCAATCCAAGAGAGAAAAGAGCGGACTCAGGCTATATTTTTCAAGTGCTAAAAAAAACAAAAACATTTTTGTTACATTTTTAATGTGCGTTTAAAAAAATAATAATTAAAAAAGCTCAGAGTCAAGAATAACACCCAAGTTTCTCTTCTGGACAGAAGAGTAGACGTAGAAGTAATCACGCTCATTCTCGGAAGACATTGCGATATTCAACATCACCGTCAAAGGCGACACATTGACTATCGCCGCCGATGGCTTGGAGATGTACTACTCCCCCCCGCTTCCGTCATTTCTGGCCCAACGTGCCCATTTCTAGGCCGATGCAACAGTTGGCCACGTCTGATTGGTGAGTAGAGGCCTTAAAACGCAGTTACAAAGAGCGTATGGGAGGCCCACATCGGCATACATAATTCATACAGGAAAGTTGGAGATAAGAAATGGGATTGGGAACTGGCGAGACTTTGCATTCCCACGGAAATTTGTTTGGGACCATCAGCAGGCAGCTCTATAATCTGCAGTCTCAACAAACACTCATAAACTACACTGGCGCGCACACACACACACGCAAGCGCGCCTTATCGGAGTAACACATAAACTCCGGCAAAGATTGCACATAAATCATCCGTTTTCACAGTAAGATAAGAAAAAGATGGTCACTCAAAGCTTGGCAGTGAAATCAAATCAGGCAAGAGAACAGTGCTTCAGTGTTTCCTGGCCCATATTGAGGCAATTAAGGCATCCGTTTTATCTATAAGAAGAATCTCATGGCTCACCACCAAACAGAAATGCCCCAGAAATAACGAATAGTGACGAGCTCATCTCGATTTATTCATAATTTTATTTACTCAGCGTGAAATAAGCGTCTGTTTAAATGGACACGAATCAGCCCTTCACAGGTCCTCGTGACTTCTTCAGTTGTGTGAATGACAACAGGTGGATACACGTGACACGGGATATTCTGCCATCTAGTGGAAGAGCATTGAATTGTTCCGCCTATTATTAGAAGTCAGGCACAGCTAGACAATTGGAGGGGACTGACCGGCAAAAAAGGGTCAAGTGCCCAGCTCTGATAATAGTAATAATAATATCGTAAGAGGATTTATTTTTACTTGGATATCTATATGGGTATAGATCTATTTTATTTCTTATTTAGGGTAACTACTTATTATGACCGAACGCAATGCCTTGTGGAGAACCAGACGATGGGGTCATTTTTGGATGCATGACAAAGTGAAATGATCTCTTGTTCTGCACTGTAGAAGAATTATTTACAATGATATCCATGTTGCGTTGTCAAATAACAACATAAACAATTTGTTGTTCAATTGCAGATGAATGATTTTATATATTTCCCTCACACGAAAACTACGTTAGGAGGAGGGTCCAACAAACCTAATTTGTATTCGCCAAATGCTAGAAAGTGATTCAATGGTTTCCGAGGCAACTTAATTTTGTCCTTATGGCCTTTCTCCCATGAATTGTTGGAAGGTTAAATTCGAAATCAATTAGGTAGATGGAGTAATTTTGGACTGCTTGCACGTCTCCACTTTGACGGATCGTGATGCCTTTCTATATTTTGCCAGAAGATGGCGACATTTTGCCGTCTACATTTAAGTTATGATCTGGAACCCAAACAAGAAAGGTTACAAGTTGATGTACGATTTGATTCAGATTTAATGCGGGGAGTGTTCTCAGTCTCTTCTGTGTGTGTGAGTGTTTATTCATAGTTGCAAGACTTCTGCTGCTGGGCATTAGTCAGATGATTGGAATTTTCTGTGGCTAATGTGAAGCCTTTGTGTTGCGTTTCCTTGAAGCCCGTCTGCGTCCTGCATGGATTGAACTCTATGGAGACAACCCAGCACTTTCAGTCGCTGTTAGCATTCCTCATCTGTCTTTCTTCGTTCTGACATGGCTGATACCATCATGCTAAAGTGGCTCTGGCAACAAAAGCAGCACAAATACACATGCTGTTTGTGATAACAATGTGCACAGATGATGAGGATGCAGCATTTGCCGGAGGGGTTCAGTCGAGTCAGTCCGGGTCAATCATCAGGTCATGGATGGGAATTATAGTTGTACAATTCACAAGCACAAAAAAAAAAAATTAAATAAAAAAAAAAAAAACAAGCCTAGAGCAACCGAAAACCACACACCGCTGACTGAGGTGCCAGTCCAACAGCATCAAACAGAGTGCAGGCAGCATCTATCTCACTTTGTTGTTGTGCAGGCGTAGACCTGCCGGCTTTGTTCGACTATTTCACCGTATCATAAGCTGCAAATATCGCTTTCTGTCACGTCAGAAGAAACGAATAACAGCACTGAAATCAACAGCATTCTGGGTACATCGGGAGCCAAATTGCTCAAATCTTTCTCAACAATCCACAAGGAAATAATCATTTTATACGCCCTTGTTTTTTTTTTTCCTGTTGCTCATTGCAGATAAAGCCAAAGCATCACTAAATTGGTTCTACAATTGTGTAATCAAATGATTATTCATTAGAGCAGCACTGTTCTGCGAGTGTTCCGTGAGAGATCATGAGGACTGTCATTGCGAAATTATCTGATTTCCCTTGATTGCACTGACAATTATTATTAATTTACGACAAATAATCGAGTATTGTTCATTAGGCTAAATAAAGATTGTGAAACAAACCGACGAGTGTCAATTACGTGGATGCCTGCGCGCTGACGTTTACATAAGAAGTCGACTGCCGGCAGTACTCGGTCATGGAAGAAGTGAGTGAGTTGTCCGAGAGAAAGTCTTTCAAATCCAAAAGAATAATTCTGCTGTTTTCACATTGCAGAACTTGACAGGCCTCCGGCTGAGGTGATGAGTTCAACACTTTGGCCTCTGATGGAGGGCTTAACTGAACTCCATGACTAATCACATCTCTGGAGGCCCACTATTGTCCCAACCTCGCCCCCCCCCCACCCCCTTACCTCATCCCCCCCCCCTAAACCCCACCTTTTCTTTCATTCATTCCTTCCCTTTGTACTGTGAGATGCAGGGAGGAAGAGAGTGACGGGGTAAAGATGGAGGCGGGGAGGATGGAAGGTGAGGACCCTTTTGTTGCCTTTCAGGTGGTTTCCCATGAAAAGCCAAAGAACACACCTGCCGCCACCAGAAAAGCGCAGTGTCTCGCTTTCTTCCGCCGAGCCCACACACACGCACACACACAGGGTCAGCCTGCAATCACCCGACAAATACAGATATCGACAAGCATGACGACGGCATTGGTGGGTGCAAAAAAAAAATGCAAGGGAGGAAGGAGGTTTTCTGGAGTTAAGGGGGGAGTAGATATGGGTGAGGAGGTGAAGTGGCTCAGGCGGTGATTGAGTGGCCAACGACTGAATGGACTCCTCTCGCTGCAAGGAGCTCAGGTAGCAGACCACGGTGAGCGCTCTCAAGTTAGTGTCAGGTATCAGGTAGCTACTTGTCTGTGTCTTCAAGGCAGCCGCTGCTTGGATAATGTTTGCAGTCGAGAAAGCGTAGCGCAGAGGAGGAGGAGGAGAGGGGGGAGGGACGGCTGCCTTTGATCTCATGCAGAATATTTGAGCGACATGTTGGTGCTCATTTTTGTTTTTTAACATTTATATATATTATAATGTATTTTTATTTCGTCAGGTTGCATAAAATAAAATCAGGTGGCTTTAGGTATTTTTTTTTTTTTTTAAGTAGTCAAAAAAATGTACCTGGATCCTGAGGATTAGATTTGGTGTAGCAACTTGCCAGAATAAAATTTAGTGAATTCAAAATAGCATTTTTTTTCAATGCACATTCGTAGAAATGCTTTTAGTTAGGGATATACATTTTCTTTCTTGTGTAAATGTGAGCGGGAATGTTTTTGTTGTCTAAATATGCCTCGCGGATAAACTCAAGAACAACCAGATGATTGATGGATAAACCAAAGCCAACAATTATGTGAAGAGCTTTCGATCCAACCTCAATTTCGATGTTCTTTCCTTGCTCATTAAACTTCACACACAACTTCAAATGAAAGCGTTGAAACACGTTGGAATAAGATAGACGCTAATACCGAGAATCTCATCGGGAGTCCGTCCTTCCTGGACGCAGGCCCAGCGGCAATCTTTGTTTTTTTACGTGGATTTAAGGTCAAATTCTTCCAAACGAAACTCACCATAGCATTTTTTTTTTTCATTTTAATTTAATTTTTTTAATGTTTTCATGGATCTTGCTCGAATGGACTGGATTGGTCATTAGGACAGAAATATTTTTAGCAATTTTCTTTTTTTTTTTTAGTGTATACATAGTTTTTATTTTCCTATAATTTAAGCAGTCTTAATGTTTAAACTCTGCAAGTTACAGCTATATAACCCCCCCCCGTAAAATCATTTCAGTGAATAAATTCTAAATGCATGAAATATGTTGGAAAGTAAATGATCACAAAATGTGCAAAGACAGAACAATTTAGTACAGAACCTCTTTCACCATTTCAGTTGTTCAGATTTAGTGATCTCTCTTATTAACGGGCTAACGTTAAGAAAAGTCTACCTGCAAAGCATTGTGGGCTTCAGGGCGAGGAGGAAGTATGTGATCAAATGTGCCTGAATATTGTGTAAAACCGTTTCGACGTCTGTTTTATATTGACCCACACAACGGGATGTTAAGTAGTTAGCTAATGGCTAACCCAACACATAGTCAAACATTGTGACATGCATCAAGAGTCCGATGTACCGGAGAGATTCAAAATAAAATATTTTTCAGCCTTGAATTATATATATATTATAAATAAACCGGAAGTACTGCAAATATATATATATTTTTTTCCTTTGGCGCCGCCCACCGCGCCCCGGTCCGTGGGGCACTTCGGACCGGTACCGGGCCGCGGCCCTCTGGTTGGTGACCACTGGAGTAAAATGTTTGAAAACCACTGCTATATCAATATTCACCAATGGACACTACTATTTTTTTTCTTCTGGAGGGCAAACCGGATCAGATTCGGGCTTTAAAATGCGGAAAACTGAGAATTGATTGACTCCTGTTAAACATACAAACATTTACATTTGGCACAGACTTTGTGTGCAAGCTCACATTACACACTTCACATATCCCGTCATATGCACTCATGATACTGTCCCGTTAACTGGGTCAGATAACACATCATGACAAAGCACCAGGATCGGAGTTAGTTTTGCAACACATCATCTGAATTGCACCGCAGCAGCAGAAGCAGAATTTGACAGAAAGAGCCTTGACAGGGCAGGTGTGAAAGCGACCATAAAAGAAAGGAACATAGCTAAAATGAAACAAGGCAGACAGAAGCAAGGCTTTGACACAGGTAGAAGACCAGACATGCTTTACATTGTGCGTGTGTGTGTGTAAAAGAGATCCCCTTAGGCCAGACAACTAAATAACGTTTAAAAGATGACAGAGCTCCGTGAACAGGAAGGGGAAAGGTGGAGAGTGCAGGGAGTGGGAGAACATGCAGGTGGATGCAGTATGTGCACGCCAGTGGTAAGGACTGTGTGTGTTTGCATGCGTATGCAAAGGCTCACACGCCTTTGAACTGTCAGAATATTTGCTCAAAGGGCTTTTGCAGTAAAAGAGCGCACATAAAGCTTGACTTGATACCACTGCACACAACATTTTTAAAATGACAATAGACAGAGGGAGCAAAAACAGACATTCCATTACAAAGCGGGAGAAAAGAGAGAGAGAGCGAGTGGGAGAGAGCGAGCATGAGAGTGACTGTGTGAAGAAGAGCTCTGAAAGAGGTTTTGTGGGGCCATAACAAAGGCCCCTCAGAAAACACAGTGACATAGGAATGTTAATTAATTAATGAGAAACTATTGAGCCTCCGGAGAATGGTCGAGAGGAGAAAGGCAAAGATGAGATGGCGGAGAGGGATAGAAAAACGAGTACAATTTTTATTTTATTTATTTTTTTAATGTTGAGCGACACTTTTCCTCAACATAGCTTTGCATGTGCGCATTTGCATGTGCGCAATCCTTGTTGCATGGTGGCAGCATTTACATGACATTAATTTTCCAGCATCACACAAACAAAAATGTGTTTTGAACATTTTTTTTTTTTTAAAGAATGCAAGCATTTCTCATCACAAATGCGGGATGCATCATGTGTTGCTTGTTCAATTCCCCGGGCAGGTGATGAAGTTTGACGCTCAATGAAGCACAACTTCAAACACATCAGCACACATGTTGCAAATAAGAAGGAAATGCTCATTTATTTCACTTGACAAAGTCTACACACCCTTGTCCAAAAACATGACACCAACTTATAAATCAACAACTTTTTGGGCTACAATTCCAAAACGTACGTTTGGTGCAAATGACATTGCTCATTAACAAAGGAACATCAGACCCACACGGTATCATGCTCTGAGGTATTTCTTTTCTTCCACAGAAACTGGGGCTTTATCCAGCGTGTAGGGAATTATGGACAATTCAAAATAGGACTCAGTATTAGCGCAAAACCATCTAAAAAAGAATCGGACGAGAACATCTTGAATGCATCTGAGGCGCTTTAAAATGTGACAGGTGTGTGCTGACGCCATTTAACATGATTGGTTATATATATTTTTATTTTTGAGTTGAACAGATTCTAGGCCACTTTAACTCATTTACTGCCATTGACGGCAAGAGACGTCCAAGAGCCTTTTTTTTTTTTTTTTTTTTACTCGGCTGGTATTAATGGTGGGAAAAAAATTCAAATGATTTATCTTGGCCTTATTTTTTTATATCATAAAAAAAAAAAAAAAAACTGGCATTTGTTAGCAGATTGTCGACGTTTTTTTTTTTTTTTTATATCCGCAGTACAGTCCAATTGCTTTTTAATAAGCTCCTCTCTGCATGACACGACCACTACTTTCTGCGTGTTTGCACACATGCTGTCACATGAGTGTTCTCTCCGCGAGTCCAAGATCCCAACAATCCAGCAGCAGAAACCCGAGAAGGTGCGACTTACGAGACCCCACATTCTGATCTTTCTAGTGACGGAGGGACGCTGAAGTGTCAGAATTGCAATTTCCTCCAAACAGTCTCACTCATATCCTTTTCATCTAAACTTTGACACAACGGCCAAAACACACTGCCCATGCCTCCATTCCACTCCTTCCAAACGTGACTCCTTTTTTCTCAGCCATTAACGCTCTCTCACTTCCATTCATAAGGTCCCCCTCTTGTCTCACACAGAACTGTATTCTGCCCCACCCCCTTGCCTGTCCCTTACCCAAACAGTCATTCTCTTCACATTGCGCCTCCAAGCAAAATAAAACAAGGCAAAGAGAGGGAGAAAGCGAGGGGAGAGTTTCGGACTCAAGGGCCCCTCCCACCTCCTAGAGATGCTCCAGCCCATCCCTAAATGACGGGCCAATGAGAGGGGCTCATTCAGCACTCATGCGCTCCTTCTACAATAGGTAAGGAGTGGGAGGCAGAACGAGCGAGATCTATTTACAGGAGAGAAACGGGAAGACGGCGTGCATTTGTTTTTGGGGAGGGGGATAAATGATGAGAAACTAGAAAATAAAGTTGGAACGAAAAGAGAGGATAGATGAGATGAAGGGATGACAGCAGCAAGTGCAGAGAAGAAAAAAGTTTGCCTCCATCTTTGATACATCATTTAAAAAAAAAAAAAAAACCAACAACAGAGGAAGCACAGTGCTTATTTTCCTCTTCACCCGTCACAAAAAACAGACAGAGCAGAAGAGAGTGAGCACTCAAGGGAGTCGTTACAGGTGTAGAAGCAGACAGGTGGACGATCCGACATGCTACCCGTGCTTCTTCTTCTTCTTCATCATCTCGGCGTGCTCGACGGAGTAGGCGCATCCACACCTGGAGTCTGGGCTTATGACCGGATGCAGGACAGGCAAGGAGCAGCAGCCGCGCTGTGCCCATCGCCATGCCAGTGCGAGCAAGACACTATCTTCATCATAGTGGACTGCTCAGAGTTGGGACTATCGTCTGTGCCAACCGACATCAGCCCTCTCACCACTTACCTGTGAGTAATATTTGATACAAAAGAATGCTCGGTGTCATCTTTTCTCCTTGCGTCCATTTTTCATGACTAAGGTCTTCATTTTTTAAGGCAACATTTGTTGTGCGTTGACACACTGAGGGGGAAAAAATGTCAGAGCAAGCAGGCAACACTTGGCTGCATGTGTGACCAGGGACAGCGACATTACAAGATTACTGGAAAAAAAAAAAAAAAGAAACCGTTGAGTGTGTTTGTGTTGACCGCTAAGAAAAAAAATGAAAGGGCCACTACTTCTTAGTGTCAGGTTTCTGAGCACCAACCAGGGACCAGTTGAGGCAAGGTGTGTGTAATGGTTATTAACCCGTGCTTGCACATGATAGTTTATATTATCCAGGGAGTAAACTTGTGATTAATGTGTATCCAATTTGTAAAGTCCTAAATAGGTGACAATCGAAACCGCAAAGTCAGTTGGCTCAATTGTTTGATGTTTAATAAGTGCTTTAATGTGTAAATGCAAGCTTGTTGGAGTTCCCAGGCAGCACTTTGTTCAAGTTGTATTATACGTTATATTGCTATTACACACTCACGACAACATAATATATTCTTAAAAAAAAAAAAAAATAAAATAAAAAATTCAATCGCAAATTTAAGGCTCGCATTGATTAAGGTAACAAAAAACGAAGCTGGCGACAGCAAAGTACTTCAAAGTCTGCAATCACGCGAACCCCCACCGAGCAAAAAAAACTAAGAAAACGTCACAAAAGTCGAGACTTTCTAACATACAACAGCTTCACAAACATCTTATAAAGGTTTAAAACTATGAATGATGCAATAAATAAAACAATGAGCCAACGAACCCCGTCTATTAAGTGGATATGAATATGAAACAGAGACTTAATTACCTCGTTGACACACGAGAGGCCTTCTACAACGAGGCATCACAGGGGAGCCATTTTAAACAAAACAAGCCAACTAAAACTCGTTATTGTCTAAAAAAAAAATAGAAAAATAAGAAAAAACTCAGACATTAAAAAGAGGCGGCAATTACGCCACACAGCTTCCACAGAACGAGGAAACTGAAGTAGTTTTGCCACACTTCTGCAACACTTCTCAAACGTAAGTTGCGTTCAAGAGCGGCAGCGTATTTGTAAATTTCACCGCTTTAAATCGGCTAAAATTGTATAAAAATCCAGAAGGAATGGGGAAGGACCATTAGTATTGATTTGTGGGAAAAAAAGACATATATTCGGACATACGCTAGACAATGGCGATATAACTTATGACTATTAGCAGCCAAAGTACTCTGAAAAAAGTTTTTGTTCAGTTTACTCAATTTTATTTTGTCAAGCGGATGCACTACATTTTTTTTAACTAGACTGTACATCTATTTTTTTTTTAATGTATCTGGATCCAGATGATTTTTTTTTTTTTTTACACAGCCACTTGATGAAATAAAATTTAGTAAATTCAACACTCCTTTTTTTTTTTTCTTTCCAGTGCAGACATTTCCCACCAGGAGTGTCAAAGTGAGAGCAGAGACAATATACAGAATGTGAAAGATTTTCTTACACAGCTGCCAGAACTTTCAAATTGCTTTCCTACACAGGCCTCTGAGGACCGATTAGAGGCATGTCTTGATAACTGATATCGAGGTGACTGAAGTCAAATCCAGGAAACTGTGATGGAGCAGTTACTCACACGGGGATGTACAAGTTTTACAGTGGTGGGGAGGAGATGGAATTCCAACGGGGTAAGAAAAAGATCAAAAGTTGATGTCATGAAAAAGGCAGGACACAATGGATAACCCTGCGTGAAGGATGCCTGAGTCCACATCTGCGTTAGTATCGTTGCATCCAATTTCCACATTTCTTAAGTTCACCGGGAATCCACAGGGTCACATCTATCCAAAAATCGCTCGGTAAGGCACACCCACAAACACACGAGCGATGACCTGCGCCTCCTTCTGTGCACCGCTCTTTCCTCCACGCAAGCACATGCACGCCTGCAAAGATACACCCATCAACGCGGCGCATCGGCGACGAACATGAGAGTAATTGTTCATTTCCCCTCATTACCTAACACTGGAACCGGACCAATTAGAGAGTTTGAGGGGGAGATTTAGAAGAAGATAAATAAACTCTGCGACCAACCGCACACGCCCACACACAGTCACACCACAACACATGAAAGATGCGGGAGGATGCGGCAATACGAAGCGGTGATACCACGCACGACATTCGCAGATTTGCCATTTGGCTTGAACTCATTCAATCCATAAAACATACATATACGTTTTTAAAAACGTAGCCCCTGCCTCCCAAAGACGTATTTATACGTCTTTTTCTGCTTCATAGCTCCACACACACACACACACGACAGAAAGAACACAGCGCAGAGAAATACACTCATTTTGCCCTGTCTTATGCAAGATTACAAGAGTGACAAGTAAGCTCTGCCTAACTGTCCGCCAAGATTGGATCATCCTCCCGACACAGAGCCGCAGGTTAGCAGGTCACAGGGATTTGCTTGGGAACCGTCCACATTACAAACCTGATCCACATGAGGTTGTGAAATTGTGTGACTTCATTCCGACAGCGCTTCAACGTGTGCCCAAATGTATATGCTGGAGGCCAATCAAGCTACGAACCCCTCCTCCTAGTTCCTGGTGTTTATTTGCACACTTGGCCGAGCCCTCGGTAAACAGGTAGATGCATGATTTAATTGTAATCAGTTGAGTGTTCTATTATGCAGGTAGATTCTTTTCAAGGGTGCTGTGTGCAAATCTGAGCAGAGAGGGCTGGGATATTTCTGACGAAATTCGTTTCTGGGGGCGATGTATGAGAAAGAGCTGTCATGTTAATGCGAAAAGGTTCTTTGATATTAGATGAGAGGACCGGAGACAGCTTCAGGGTGTGTGTCTACTCAGCTTCGAGACATGTTATGTAGAGATCAAAATGGAATAAGAGGAGGTTTGGGGGTGATCTCACGATGTCATTTGACTAAGATTTGTCCTCAGAAAATAGAATATTTTCCTCAGGAAGCGAGTGTGTTTGCCATGTCGGAGGCTGTCTGCGATGGAATTGAGCAGTGATTAGGTGTTTTTTTTTTTTTTTTTGGTGGTGGTGAATTCTAATGGAAACTGCAGCTAGTACAGTACCAGACAGATGAAAACCATAGTGCGTGTGTGTGTGTGTGTGCGCGTGCAAGTGTATGTGAAGACCACCCAGACTGCTGAGGGAATTTTGTTTTCCAGCCAGTTGAAATGAAGCAGGACTATAAAATGAACAGGAGGATGAAGAGGAAAAAAAAAAACCTGAGCAGAAGAGAGGTGAAAATTACAGAACGAGGGTCGACCATTTGAAAGCCCAAAGACTCACAAAGAGAGCGTGCACACTGCACTTATTCACACACACACATACACACGCGCGTACACACACGCACACACACGACATCATCCCTCTGTGTTGTGGCAGTAAATGAAATTGTCGTGTGCGTGTCATTTCGCTATTATCTTGATGGAATGATTCCTATCATGAGTGACCGGGGTCACGCTGTAAACATCATGTCTGAGACAGGCAGATAGAGAAAAAAAAAGAAGAGAGAGCAACAGACGGATGCCGAGAGGTGAATGGGGGGGATTTGTTTGAGGTAGTAGATTTGAAAACCAAAAGAATTGCAGAAAACCAACAAAAAAAAAAAGAAGAAAGAGCTGTCTTTGTGTGTGTCTTTTTTGTAAACTGTCAGCGGAGGGACCTCAGTCTCGTTATCAGCGTCAGCATCAGAATCCTTGGCTCCAGACAACTACGTATGGAAGCCTTCTTTGCGCTCACCCAAATACCGTCTTATTATTATTGACCGCATTCATTTACAAAACATATGACTGGACTTTTGAAGCGCTTGAAGTGTATTTTTTTATTTATTTATTTATTTTTAACTGCGCCTTAATAAGTCAAAATGTGTAACAAATTCAACGCTGTTGCACAAGGGTTACATTGACAGCAAAGCCGACGATCAGATAGGAAAGGATAATGCACCCCTGATTTAAAAAAAAAAAGACAGACAGGGTAACGGATGCCGTCACAAAGAAAGGGGGATCAATGTTATCTTTCCTTGGTATTTCTTTTGTCTCTTCCTTCCTGTAAAAAGCAGAAGAATCTGCCTAACCTGTCAGAGTAATTCCTCAAGTCGCTTCTATGCGTTGCCGCAAAGAACATGACAACCACTTCCGTCGGATAGAAAATGGATATTTGTGCCTGAGGGGTGTTGGAAAGGAGTGGGCAGTTAGTGTTCCGGCATGTGGTTTCCTGACATCACCCTGGGAAGCTCTTAAATGTCTCCCAGGGACAGAAGGCAGGTAGACAAACAATGGACACAATAACATTTCTCCAGGGGAGGTGTAAGCAGAGAGGAGACAGTAGCCACAGTGTGCCCTGTGGTAAAAAAAAAAAAAAAAAATCTCAATCGCAATGTGGCATCGTAAAGGGAAACTTGAGTGAGGATGTGGCTCAAGGAGGTCAATTACGTGAGCTGATTTTGTATGCACCTGAGACTTGGATGCCAGGAACCTTTGAAAAAAAATGTTCAAACATGCTTTGTAGTGTTTGAGTTGTTATTTAGACAGTAGAAAAGAATGTGTTCCTTTGAAAGTCATATTTTTAGTTCAGCCTAGAGGTGTTCCTCAAGGGTCGATGTTAAGTCCACTTCTTTTTTTTTTTCATTTTTTACAAATGACCATTACTGTATTTCCTCCAAACTGCTCAATTCAATTATATGCTGATGATCAAATTATTTATCCCTCAAAGCCTTCTTCACATATTCAAGAATCCTTACAGAAAGAAAACAGCTACTTAATTAAACCTAAAATGTGTTATGCTTTATGACAAAAAATTAAATCTCTGCTTTTGACATAATGATCGAGTTGAAAAGTACATGCTTTATTTTTTTTAATTTGATTTTATACCAGTTTTATCTTATAATATTATAAAAAAAAATATTCATTCTTAATGTAATTATATTTTGAGATTATGGTCGCTAATACATGAACCCGTTAAACAGTAAGTTTCGGAGAGTATTTTTAATGTAAAATCTGATCCCAGTAAACAAAGTCAAATTTGAGAGTAAAATATTCAGCGTAAAAATTCTCATTTTCAACATTTTTGTATTTGACCCGTCTATAAGATTTCCTAGGACATCACGAGTACGGGATGTCAAACCATAGAAATTTGTGACCTGAAACAGTTAAGGACCCTTCTGAGAGTCAATGGAACCCATAACCTGCTGTGAAATTTAATTGCCTTCTAAATTAAAAAAAACAACATCCAGTAAGTAAGTGCACATTTGCACTGATTTGGTTCTCTGTATCAATGTAATTACAGCTTTAAAGGTACAATGTCATACTTATGATCGTAAAGAATCTTATTTTGAAAACAAACAGTACCAGTTTTAAGTAATAGTTGGTGTAATAATGCATAATTGGACCACCAACGTTTGCTTGGTCTCATTCTACAGCTCCAGAGATGCTCGGTGGACAAAAAGTGTACCCGCTAAGTGACTCCTTGTATGTTTAGAGGCAGAGTAGTGTGACACATGCATGATATGGGGGCTTGGAATGTGCTGCCTGTGACGTGAGGATGAGGGGTGCCTCTGACTGAGAGAATTCAGAAGGCCTACATGGCCCAGATTCCAATTCGGCCCCTTTTCCAGGCCTGGGAATTCATGGGAATGTTTGCGCGTGTGAGTGCTTGCATGAATCTGTAGTTCTCACTTTTCCACTACAAAGATGCCATTGTGTTCTCCAGCAATGCAATGAATGTTCCGGACTGTCCTTAGCTGTATTCAGGGATAGACAACAAAAATACCTGTAAGCTGTACAATTGAAAAATGTTATTCGGGCAGGATTGCACATCAAATGGATTTTTACGGCCATTTATAAAAGCTGTATCCAATAAAGAGCAGCATTTCCAAAAATAGACAGGAGGCAAACTATAACCACAATCTTACGCTCCTACAAATCCCAAAATTGTTTAGCTTACTCATGCACAAGATTTAGAAAGCCACCATTGACAGGAAACTCGATTTATGGAACACCGGCCCCCACAAACCACACCAACCACTTAACGTGATCGAGGGACGTCTTATATACACTGTCGAAGTATCCTCTTCCTTTTGAACTGAACTTTTGTCACATTTCAATTTGGAGACAACTACGCAAAAACTATACGATGGTCACATCACTTTATGCCTCACGTGTGTTTTCCATCAGCCGGGATTTGTGCCACTGTGATGAGATTCACATGTCAAAGAAGGAGGGAGGAGAAAAAAAAAATCAAATGGGTGCTTTTACAAGCATGGCACCGGGCCTAACTAAATATCTTCAAAATGACAGCAGCCGCGTCTTCATTAGTATGAGGTAAGATTTCCTTTAATTCGCGATGTTATCGGCGGCCAGTTATATACGGAGCAGATGAAGGCGGTGTTAGAGTAGCAGCGAGCCACATGAGGATTTCAAACTGGATCCAGTGTCCTCCTGTTTCTGCCATTCAAATGAATGAAGCCCAACACCGACACACACAATCAAGTTTCAATACACAAATTGCCTCGTGGGACTCTGCATCATATATCCAGGCCAAAAAAAAAAACAGGAGCGGGAACCTTCCAGGATATTTGCACAAATAAGTATGGTAATAATCACGTAACGACCATGAAAATGTTAATGAACGATGAAGGCTCTTTTTGCCGACCCACAACAGCTGCCTGTCAGTCCTGTCCGCATGTCGTATGTCATGTTCCAACACTTCCTGTTCCATTACTGAAGTGCTTGACCTTTCACCCCTCTCCCCTCCGTCTTATGAATGGGAGGACAAGAAGCCGACATAAAAGTGTGTATACCAGTATACCAGTCTACGAAGACTTCCCATGACATGACCCCGGAGTGAAAAGTCACTTTCTCCACCCGGACGGACATCCGGCTGTCACTCTCCCCTCTGAACGACAATCTCCCCTTTCTGCCTTATCGCTTCTTTTTCTCTTCCGCCCTATCTGTTTCCCGTGTTCTTTTGTATCCAAGTCGTCCCCGTGGACATTCTTGTCCAGGTGAAAGACTTCCTCACACTCTCATTCTGCTCTTTGTGGCTGATGAATGAGCGGCAGAAGAGAATAAGAGAAGGCCTGATAAAAGAGAGTTGCTTGTGACAACAATGGGCAAAGAACCCCTCCCAGGAAGTCCACAAGAGAAAGAAAACGGGGAGAAAGAAAAAAAAAAAACATCTTGAGCGAGAGACAGCATTGTAGCCTCCTTCCTGCACGCTTTGTGCATGGACGGCACATGCACGTGTGCGTGCAAAACGGTGCGCCCACGAGAGGAACTGAAAGCCATATTAGAATTAAAAAATGAAATAAATAATTGTAAAAAGCAAACATACGGACCTCACCCTACGTGGGATAAAAGATCCTCTTTCATTTGCGGCTTTGACTGTGTTAAAAAAGGTTAGTTGAGAGGATCTGATTGGCTGAATGTGACGGGGGACCTTACTGTCATGGAGATCATAAAAAAAAAAAAAACAGCCAAGGTGTGGCATGTCAAATCCAGAACTCCTGCCCTGTCGGCAGGGATCTGGTTGTTGCTTTTCGACCAGGCTTCTATATGGCCAACGTTCCTTGCCGATAAGGAACAAATCTTATCCGTTTGTTGGATGCGAGGCTTTGCCTGAACAAGAGGGTAATCCATTTGCTCGGATGTTGGGAAATAAAAGTGATTAATACCTGAGGGGATGGCTTTTGTAACTGCATTAGGTCATATTGTACGTGTGAGTCATGAAAAAAAAATAAATAAAAAATCAGATCCTTTCCAATATTCGTGAATGCCAAGAGTATTGTCAGTTGGAATTTAATATGATTTTTTTTTTTCTATTTGAAATTGTATTCAACCCTATATTTTGTTGGCATGTTGTTTTCATTTTTAAGGCATGCAGGCAAGTGCGTGCCTTGTTTAAGGGCACGTCAGTAGCGCTAAGCGGACGAGCATGTCTCCATCAACTTGTCCCAATACCTGTAGCAGTTTCGCAAGCCTGCATTTATAAAATCAAGTCCTTATGAACGGAGCTACTGCGATCCCGATTGGATTATGATGCATGCTCGCTTTAATTGTTTCATATCAACACTTGTTTGCTTCTCAGTTTCGATCAAAGGCAACAGAAAATCAATCATGTGGCTATGATGATGTTGGCTCCAAGCACGGACCTCAAAAAGAAATAATTCCGTAGTCAGAATTTAGATCGTCACAGCTACCGGAGAGCATAATTGTATGCAAAGATGCATCCTGTGATATGATTTACGCAATAGTTGACCATATTGTTACTAAAATCATCCAGTTTTAAAATTTAAAACAATGGGCCCTGTTTTTTGTGCCCGTGGGTGGAGTTTCCTTTCGTTTGGTATTTTGCTAAATTAGCACAAATAGGACAGGGCGTTTGCGCCGTTGTGGGAGAGCACAAAGCCAATTCCCAGCCAATCAAAGTGGCTCTCAACTCCTGTCTCCTCGTCCTGCATTTCATGACCAATTCTCGCCAAACACCTGCCTGCTGATCCCATCCGAGAGCGTATTCAGAACCCACGAGGGTGGTCTAACCTTGCACCTTTCAAAATTCCAGGGCGGCTCCTGATTGTAGCGTTGGTGGATTTAGTTCAGGTAAACCTCAGAGCATGAGCGTGGCTGTTTTCCCAATGGTGTTGCCAGTTGTTTTGTTCCGCTAAATCATCGCACTTGTCAAGGAAGGCTACCAGCTTGAAATTGTCCACAAAGGAGCTATGGCCACATTCACACCCGCACACAGAGGGGCCTTTGATGGCAAGGTTGATAACATACTTCAGTGGTTCTGCTGACGGCAAAAAGGAAATATGATAAATCACACAATTGTAACAAGCAGCCGATGTAACTTCACGCTCAGGCTGAAATTTGAAGCAAAGATGGGAAGAGAGGGTGCTAGAATGGCACAAGAAAAAGAGATAGAGGGCCCAGAGGGATGAATGGAAATTTCACCCTTAAGGCAAACACCTTGCCATGATTAGCCAATAAATCATTTCATAGTCTGCTTTTACCTCTTACGTCTTGAACACACAAATTTACACACAGATCGAATCAATACTGTATATCAGATGACATTTATCCGAACATCAGAACAGATGGAGTGCATCCCATCTTTTTCGTGTGCCATAGGCCAGTCGTTACTTAAACAGGGAGACATCAGATGACAGCTTTTACCAGTCATTCAACAGGTTGTGACGGGATGAGCAAATGTCTCCTTGTCTTTAGGGCATCATTCAACATTAGGCAAAGATCTGAGGCACTGATATTTCCTGTGTGCCTCTGCGGAATGAAAGATGTATTAACCCACAGGAATAAATCAACTTTCTTTTTTTTTTTTTTTGCATGTTGCTCCGAAAGCAAGACAAGGCAGCCTTCTGCAAATTCACAAGAAAAATTAAGAAACCCCAAAATAACTCGTCACTGTTTCCTTAAAGGGAAACTAAACCCCAATTATTTATAGTGTTTGTATAAATATGTGCCAGGACGAGTCGAAACACAGTACTCTGATGGAATAAGAAACGGCAGAATTCATCAAACGTAAGGTGGTTGTCATGTTTGGTAAAAACACCTTGCACAAAGAGATCCAGAAAAATAAATACAGACCGGCTTATAACACGGTAATTACATTTCTAGGTAGATGATGATATTATGATCAGGGTTTATTCATGCATATCTTGTCAACGCTAAATATTCTCCTATATTGTTTTCTTATAGTAACTACAACAGATAAGAATCGGTGAACATGCATCACATTTTTGCAAATTTTCTCCCTCGTGAGTGCGGAAAAGACCTAAAAAAATAGCAACTCCCAAAAGTGAGCAGATGCAATGCTATATATGTATTTTTTTTTTTAAATAAATAATTTCTAGATTTAAACTATTTAAAGCAGATACAGAATATAAGAGAACATTTGACAATTTCTGACGACACACACAGAGTCACGGAGCAATATTTTTCCATGTATGATGTGCTGGAGTTCAACCAGCAGTTATATCAACCACATCTGCAAGCATCGTGGAAAACAATAGTGCAGGGGTGTGAAAATGAGTGACAGGCATCTCACCACACGGACCCTAGCGACCAACAAACAGCAATAATATTGTCCAAGGCAAAAGTTGCTGACGACACATCCACGGAGACTCACACAAGAATCTCATAAAATTAATATCGAGAAACCTCAGTTCTAATTGTAAAACTCCCATATACACGGCTGGAGCTGCAAAATATTGAAGCTCTCGCTTTCTCATTTTCTGTTGCGGCCGTTTACTCGCGCTGAAAATATCTGCACGTCACAGCGCCAGCCGACACAATGCACATGTGGTAGTCATCAATCATAATTATAATGGTTTAAAAAAGCCACAGCTGTTATTTGATTTTAAAAACAAGCCATAGCACAACGCCTTCCAACGATACGTCAAGTTGTCAGCAGAGGCCTTGGCCTGCCGAGGAGAAATGTCTCTGTGTGTCTCTCCGGCTTCCCAGCGAGCTCATTGGAGAGCAGAACAAACTGAGCCACACTCAACCTTTCCCCATGACTCACCGTTGCGTCTTTATCTTAAAACATTTTCCCCCATTGCGGCATGTTTATTCTGTCCGAGCAAAGTCGCTGCTACGGACTTTCGCGCAACGTTTGTTTATGGCTTCAGTAATCAGGAACAGATAATGGAGAGTTGTCTTCATCTGTCGGTGCATCCTCAGATGCTGAGTGAAGTCTATGCATGTTGTGCGTTTGTTGCTTTACTTTAAAGATGACGTTTTAGCTATTCCATTTACAATCATGAGTTTAATGTGTGTTGTATGAAGTGAATGTCTGCTTTCTGTGCCATTTAATATTTATATATATATATATATTTATATATATATTATATATATATAAATATTTATATAAATATTTATATATATATATATATATATAATATATATACTTATATATTTTAATATATATATATATAGTATTTTTTAATATATATGTATATATATATATATATATTATTTAGTATTTTTTAAAATATATATATATATATATATATTAACATATGTATACATATACATATTCGGCGACTTTGTTATCATTTATGTTTACTCAGTGTTCAAGCAAGAACAAGCTGACTGCTTTTTTTTTTCAAATCACTGATTGGAGCTTTACAGAAAAAAAAAAACTAAACAGGACAATCATGTAGCATATCACAAGCATTACATCACCAGTGTGTTTTTATTGGAAGAGGAGAGCAGTCCCACATTACCTGTCAAATACAATGTCTGGCACGCTTGTTGAAAGAAAAATAGAATGAATTAATTAGAGATGCAATTTAAAAAAGAAATGTCGATAGTTACAATTACAGAGTGGAAGAATCTCTTGTGGCGCGAGGCTTTGGCCCTGATGGAGCTCAGCCTCCAGATGGGAGAGATTGAAACAAGACTTCAACTTTTAACACGTGAATTACAATTGAATTTGATCACATGTACTATACGGCTCATTTCACTTTTAACTGTTTTCATAATCAGTTCGGCTCAGAGCCTGTTGTTGCCATGTGAAAGATGAAAAGCACTTCGAATGTAATTTGTAATTCTGTCATTTGCCGAGGCTTGCAGCACTCCACTTTTTTTTTTTTTAATTATTTATTTATTTTTTTAAATCAGCCCATTGCTACCTTTTTTTTTTTACGGTCGATTGCCCCGGCATGTCATGGTGCATTTGTACTCTGAGCTGTTAACACAAATCTATGATGCCATTCCAGGCTATACAAACAAATCGGAGACTCATTAAAACATAAGAATGGAACGTACCAGTCACAGCCAAGTTGAGTGTGGTGATGATAATGCAATTAGTGCAATTGGAAGATGAATAGCCTACTTTACAGCGTGACACAATGTCATTAAGGAAACGGCTACTTTTCCTCGTAACACTGGCTGAAGGCACCCAACGTCCTTGACTGACACTTCGAAACCCTTTGAACTCTTTTCTGCTCCGAGAACCCTGGGGGGGGGGTTCATAAGGAACATTTTGAATGTCAGTGGAGCAGTAATTAATTACAAACCTCACACATCCCGTGGCAAAATGATTTGCAAAAATGTTGCGAGCTCATTATACTGCCCCCCCCCCAAGACGCTTATCCTCGTCAAGTAGTAGTATGGAGTTGCCAGAACAGTTAAAAATTAATATTTATTTATTTATTTATTTATGTAATTTTTTTCCCCACACACCTCTGGAGCTGAATATATAGATCACACCAATGTATTCAAGCCGAACTTGGCTCACTTGACAAAACAAACAGCTAATGTAGTAGCAAGTCAAAGCTTCCCAACTTTTGAGGGTCTTCCAGGAGCACAGTTTACACTCGCTCGCCAGGTGGTCTGGCTTCATCAACAACGGTTCGTAACATGGATACAAAAGAAACACACATAGTCCGCGTCTCCCGTCTTGAAGACTCACGAGAGACTCTGCGGACTAGAAAGGCAAAGAACGAGAGTGACGTAACCCCATTTTGCATGGTGTTTGTCAAAACGCCCGCCGTGACTGAGGCACAAAGTGAGATGTGTTGATTTTTTTTTTTTTTTCTCCTTCCACGCGCTGACAAAGACGTCACTGTATAATTTCAAACTGTTGCACTGAAGGACGTGAGCCCACCTCCTTAACCTCGGTGACCCTACCTGCGTCAACATTCACCCCCCCCCCCCCAACAAACGCTTAAGTCGCTGAGAGTGTCAAAGACTCAGAGAGGTGGAGTTTGTCTCCCTTATAGAAGTGAGCAGAAAGGTGGAATGAGATGGCCTCCCGATGAGGGCAGGGGGCGGGGGGCGTTAGGTATGAAAGGAGACCGAGGGGTCAGATCAGAGGAAAGTTAGAGTGAGACATCTGGAAAAGAGAAAGAGTCATTGGGAAGAGGAGGAAATTAGCTGCCCAACAAAGATTCACTGGGGAAATGTTCCTACATTCCCCTCCTCCTCCTCCTCCTCTAACCTCGACCGAACCTCTGATCCCCCCTGTGTTTTACTCCCTACTATGGATGATTGATCACCCTATGAAATACAGCTCCTCAACGTATAATTCACACAACCTGACAATCTTCAAAGACCATTGATAAGGTAGCCGGCACGTTGATTGATACTTTCATTCTGTTATTTCTCCCCTCTTTAGGGATCTAAGCATGAATAACATCAGTGAGATCCAGCCGAGAGCCTTCCACCGACTGCACCTGTTAACAGAACTGTGAGTACGGACCCCTTCAGCTCATATTCATTTAATAACCGACGGTCACAACTCATACATGACAAGGAAGTCATAGCCTGAGCGGCTGGTCCGTGCTTCCCTCAGTGACAGCGATTGATGACTCTTGGCCTGCCTCTCATCTCTCCTACTGAGAAACTGCCTGAAGCGAAACCAAGTGCGCCCTGATGACTGCTCAAAGGAATTTGATATTCACTTGGAGTGAATATTTTGTGCTTATAGCGTTAAGCAGGTTCTGTGCATGCCGCAAAAAAAAAAAAAAAAAAAAATCCCATGCTGTCTTTCTGTCTTGGCAGCTGCACAGCATGCACGCACACAAGCACGCAGGTCTTCGTAGCGGTAAAAACAGCTACACAAGCATCATTGGAAATGTTTTGCTTTAGCTATCGAGGCATGCATCATTGTGAGTACTTTTCTTGGAGAAAGACTACGTTTTCCAATCAGTTGAATAGAACTCTTATTGCCGGAAGCACAAGCGAATGCATTTGAATGAATTAAGCCAACTGATGTCCTTCAGAAAATGACACATTTGGTCAATTAAAGAGCCAAGATGAAATGCTAAATGGTCAAACAGCAGAAAGTCTCACATTAAAGGGGAAGTCAACCCCAAAAAAAGTATTTGTAATAAATGTTCTATGAACCGTCACAAGTCTAAACATACTTAAAAAAAAAAAACAAAAAACTTGTCACGTCACCTGTGTTATTTGTCGAAAGACAATTTCTATAATGTTTTACCGCCTAAAAATTTTTCGTGTCAAAAACGAGATCACCTGATTCATTATAAGATTCATCATGGAAAATTGAGACATTCTAGATAGAGGGAAGAAAAATAAATACGTTGTCTTACAACATTTTCCTCTTTGAATGAACGGGTGAGCAAACATTTGTGGTTAAAGATTTTCTGAACAGACAAATGGGCCAGGTCATTTGTGAATATTTTTGTGAAATATGCATTTTTTTCATTTTATGATTTAAAATAAATTTATGAACCAATTAGGCTATGTAACGAAAGTCAAGTCAAGCCAATTTTACGTCTATGCACCGATTCATTATCCGTATCGCTTATCCTCACGAGGGTCCCGGGCGCGTTGGAGCCCATTGCGACTGTCTTTGGGCGGTAGGCGGGGTACACCCTGAACTGGTTGCTCGCCAATCGCAGTGCATTGATTCACAACCCAAGTCATCTCACGCATTGAGCAGCTCAAAAACCACATTCCTTATACGAGTACATAAAAGAATACCAAACGAACCCCACTTGAGCAAGCACAGAGGCAAGGGGAAAACTCCCTCCTCATTCTGCGTCGGTCTGGTCTGAAATGTTGAGAATTGGAGTATAGAGAAATAAATAAATAAGACATTTCAATTTTTGGAGGAAAAACCGCTTTCCCCACCTCTGGCAGAGTGAGATGAAGCATGGACGCTCACGATTAACCTCTTGCAGGTGTGGGCAAACTACGGCCCGTGGGGCCACATGCGGCCCGTTAAACGTTTTAATTCGGCCCGCCAAACTTGAAAAAAATGTAATGAATAAACCTTGTTAATGTTTTATTTTCTAAATACTGTGGTTTTTCAAAGACGTATATCGTGTTGTAATGAGTTTGTTCACTTTCATTTAAAATTTTTTTTTTTTTTTCTCTAATGAGGTCAGGTGACCAAAACACTCCATCCATCTGCTCCTGGTCTGGCCTCTCTGTCAAATTTTAGAACCCATTGTGGCCCACCAATCAAAAAGTTTGCACACCCCTGACCTATCGCATTCTTAATACTGTATTATACGTGAAAGAAATAAGCAGCGAGAGAGCAGCTGACGTGCGGTACGAACGCCAGAAGAGGGCAGGACCAGGCATGCTCGGACTGGTCGAGTGATTAATTGTTTGATGTTTGGCTTTACATCTTTACATTCCCACGCTCTCTATACACACACCCCCATACCGATTCATGTTAAAGCACTTTGACTATTTTTCACTACTATTGCAAGTCTGTGTTACTTTTTGAAATACTTTTCGGCCTGTTTGACGTTTGTGGCAGTGCAAATCTTTTCAGCCACAAATAGCGGTTCCTTCAGGTCCTTATTAAAAGTCGGTTTTATTAGGTGACATTTTATGACTGTCAATGTTTCCTCTTTGCAGCTTATTTTGATGCTATTTGATGATGAGTTCACAGAAAGTGATTTAAACAAGCATAAGTATCTCTTTGATTCTCTGCGGTTTTCATGTTCGCCTTCACTGGCCCTCCGGCGAATTCTGTACAATTTTAGGTTTGACTCATCTCACATTCCACTCATTAGGACATAATTCAGCGTTGTTTTATGACATGAATGATTGATCTTTTACTTCAAACACCTTCAAGGAGCTGTCAGTCAAGCAGAGCATTAAAGGAGTCCGTTGCATGTTTTACAGACCAATGAGATTGAAGCAATGATCAACATCGGGAACGGTATCCTCTGTCTTCAAATTAAAAGCAAGGTGTGTTTAAAGAGAAATTGTTCGAGAGCATTATTTCAATTTCTTTCATTCAATCTTCAGATTTGACAGGAAGAAGCCTGCTTAGTGAGCGTACAAATGTTAATGTGGAGTTCAAAAAAATAAAATGCAGCCCGGGTGGCAGGACAACAGGAAGGTTAGAAGAATATAATATTGGCCCATCTTGGTTTTCACAAAGACAAAAGAACATAATATTTAGATCCATTTCATTTCCTTTCGTCATATAAACTTCCAGCTGACAGTTTTCCGAGTGTTAATTTTAACTACAATAATTCCAGAGGTTAATGCCAGGTTAGGTGGTTGACCCAGAGATTGGACCTCTTCACAGAAGCAGGGATAAAATTTCTGTTGATGGTTAAAGGGTGTAAAAAGCACGTTATTATTTTGACTCTGCTGCAACAAGATAGAAAAAACGATTCAACGCAAATCGAAAAGTTGAGGTTGCCCTTTTATTGGGTTTTATCAATTTGAGGCAGTTGGGTGTGATGATACTCATCCTTACGTAATGCCAGAGTGGTTTCATTGGTTAGTCCTGCTCGTTTATCCAATATAGTAAACTCACTGTGGTCTCTTTTGGTTAATCTAAGAATCACTTCACTGGGGTGAACCACTCTCAGTTGCGTTTTTTATCTCTGCCGCTCAAAAATCCCAAACCATCCTGAAATCCAATTATAAGAAAAGAAAAAACAGCTGTGGCAACGCTTTGACAAGAGCAAGACGCTTTTCATTAGAACGAGACTGATTTTGAATGATTATGAAAGCCAACGTGCGGAACATTCACCCATATGCACATATGCATATATTGTATATACACGGACTGATGTCATGGAAACTCCGCGTCAACGGAGCTGAGGCTGTTTTGCTGATGTCGATCAAGACCATCAAAACACAATTTCACTCTCCGTCTTTACTTTTGATATAATAATTCATTTCACAAATAAAGTATCCAATGAACGCTGAACTCCACTCTGACGCAATTTTGGCATCGGTGTTGCGGCTAATGGGGAAAGGCTGGTTGGCTGAGACACTTTCACATCGTACCTAAAGTATAATGGCTGCAAGTGTATGTTTCCAGAGTCTGCAAAGGACTTACTCAAACCACCAGTGGACCGTTCTTCATTTTCCCTTTAGTGCAGCCTACTGTATATCTGCGATGCATCTGTAGCGGAGCCTTGACTAGAGCAGCAAGACGCCTGAGGGCCTATAAAGCAAGCGCTTTAGATCTAGTTTATGGGGCCTCAAGAAGGTCTACAGAAACAGTTACTCCTGTAAAAGTGCCTATTGGAATTGTCCCTTATGGCCATCCTGAGCAATAGTTGTAACTAAAACAGGAAAAAGGGGCTCTTGACTTTATCACGGCAAAATACGCAATTATAGGAATAAATCGGGAAAGCGCGCTGAAATAATTTTTTGGGACAAAATCATGTTGTGCATTCAATGCAACCTTTACTGCACCTTTCACAATATATAGCTTGGAATTAGCACATTTTCCAGACTAAGGCGCACCTGTTTATTAGCCGCAAAAAAAAAAAAATATATATATATATATATATATATAAAATAAATAAATTAATTAAGTAATTAAAATAAAATAAAATAAATGATATACAAGCCGCACCAGGCAATAAGCCGCAGTTTCTATGTTGGAAAAAAAAAAAAAGTTTTTTTTCCTGCATGTACCGAACGATTTTGTATTGTGAATGCACATAAAGGTACATAAACATATTCTCAAAACAGTTCCTTTTAACACGGCAACAACTTTGCTAATTTAAACAGAACAGACCCTAGAGAATTTTTTTTTAGATATATTTAGAATATTTTCTTAACTATAGAGCGCCCCTACTGGTGAAAAAAAAAAAAAAACGCAGAAAAGCCGCACCATTGTATTAGCCGCATGGTTCAAAATGTAGGAAAAAAAGTAGCGACTTATAGTCCGGAAAATACGGTAATCCATTTTGCACTCTATCATCTCGTGTCTCTGTTTATGTTGATCAACACGCACTTGAAGAGTGTGAGAATTGGCAGGTACGGTACATGTGGGGCTGAGTGGCTCACCAGCGCAGTGAGTCTGCCTGACACATATTTGACAGGAGTATCAAATGTCAGCGAGAGTTTGCTCACAGCCCTCGTCTGTTACCATCTGGGTGATAGTGGTGATGGTGGTTCGGAAGGGCCGCCAGTGTTCTACCAGTATGTGATTTGCACCAAGACATAAGGCTGTCTGACTGAAGAGCAAGAGTGTGAGGAGGAGGATGCCAGTGTGTAACATGTAACGTGTGGTTGTGTGTTTAACAAAAGTGGGTGGTCTCAAGCTGTGAAACGCAAATCTGTGTTTAAACTGCGCTTGCAGCTTCTGACCTTGAGAGTCACGCTGCTGGACTCCATGCTATTTATTTGGACATCTTATACACACTCACAAATGACCATTAGGTGCTGTGTTTGATAAACAAGCTGATTGGATTGCTCGTATGAATGTGTGTGGTTTTTCCTCCCTTGCTCTCCTCAAGGCTCCTTAGAATGAGACCAATTTAAATCAAGGACATGGAAAATAGCATGAGCTGTCACACTGCACACACGTAAAAAGGGCACACCTTACTACAAACACACACACACATATAAACATATGCACAGGCAGTCAAGCAAATATTTAGTTCCAGCACTTGCTGAGCTCATCGAGGTTTTATTCAAATCAGACAATATTCACTTAAGACATCTATCTCCCTTTGATTGCTTAAAGGGGAAGTGAACCCCAAAAAATTTTGTACAAGAATATGTTTTATGCAGGCTTATTAGTCAAAATATGGCATTCTGATTAATATTGCGGTGGCGGGATATGAGTTGAGCATTAAAATCCACCCGTTTTTAGCCATCTCGGTGGGCGGCCATTTTGTCACTTGTGTCAACTGAAAATGACATCATGGTTGCTCAGGGTTCAGGTAATGACCAATCATGGCTCATAAGTTTTCAGAATCTCGCCATTGGGCGGCCATTTTTTCACTTGTGTCGACTGAAAATGACATCACAGTTGCTCACTGGTTCAGGTGACGACCAATCATGGCTCATATTTTCAGAATCTGAGAATCTGAATTTTCAGTCGACACAAGTGAAAAAATGGCCGCCCCTTGAGAAGGCTAAAAGCAGGTCGATTTTACTGCTCAACTGATATTCCGCAATAACAATTTTAATCAGAATGTTTAGACCAGTGAAGGCGTATAGAATATTTTATTGCAAAGATTTTGGGGGGGTTCACTTCCTCTTTGACTGAAATCGAATATTATTTGCATACTGCCCCAACACTCAACCCAAAGCATTAAGAGGAATTCATGGCAGCACTTGAACTCTTCAGCCAAAAGAACAGAACAGAGCAAAAGGCAACATTTTCTTTTGAGACTTGTAAACTTTTATGCACTGTATATGCCTGCACTTCATTTTTGTCTCACTTTTCTGATCTCTTTTTGGCCTCTAGGCGAATCTCCGGGAATCAGCTGAGGTATATTTCAGGCCACGCTCTCCAGGGTCTCCACAACCTTAAAGTTTTGTGAGTAATTTCTTCCTCATTTCCACATCAGTTTTATGGCTTCAGTTTTCTCGCCATCCTGCTTGGCAGTCGGATCAAGAATTTCGGGATAGAGTCCCTTCTCTTGACTACCACAGACGTGTCTGTGGATCATTAAACGCCCTACCATGATTTAATGAATTCCTGCATTTTTTTTTTTATTGTAACTCACACACCTTCACAGGTGTACTGCAAGGAGTCACGCCACCCAACATGATTACAAATGACAGACAAGCCACCATCAAACTATTTTTACACATGCCACGAATACTGCAAGTAGTAAATTACAAAAACGTGCACAGCGACTATAAAATCATATAGTACAGCCAGTATTGGGAGGGCAAAAGATAATAAAATGTGGCCACATTTTTAGTGGGTGTTAGACAAGGCGAATCTCTGGGAACCGGCTGAGGTCTATGTCAGGCCACACTCAACCTTCAACTTTTTGGGAGTCATTTCTTCCTCTTACCATGCTGGTGGATCAAGAATTATATGGGTGGGGGGGGGGTGTTCTCTTGAATAGCATACTGTACGCATGTCTGTGCATCGTTAACTGCCCCGCCATGATTTTATTAATTTCTTCCACTCCTGTAAATGTCACTCACACACAGTTAAAGGACCTCCTGGTCACGCCACCCACCACGACGACAACAAATGACTGACAAGTCACCATCAAACTATTTTTATGCATGCTGTTAATATTAATGTGGGGGTGTGTGTGGGTGTGTGTGTGTGTGTGTGTGTGTGTATTGGTGTGCCTGTGAATATTCTCATTCATCGACGCGCTTCTCGTTCCCAAACAGTCCAGGTGCAATCAATTCAATTCAACGTCGTGAGGAGGGGGTCGGGGGATTACCCACTGGAGCTAGGGCAAAAGTGCTGATGAAATGCAGCTACATCTCGAGGGGGCGCAAGACAAAAGTATGGGGGGGGGGGTTTAAGAGTCTGGTCAACCAATTCAGAACAACAAAATAGAATATAACGGGTATTTACGTGTTTAAGGAGAGCAAACTTAATAGTTTACGCTTAAATAAAGTCCAGTCGAAATGACGAAACCAAGATGTCCGTTTTATATACAACAAGCGTCTATTGCTGTTAAGCCTATCGTGAGAACTGTAACGAAATACGGAAAAGACAATATTAAGGAATTAAATAACAGAATATCATTCTCATAGAGAACATAAACATATAGGCTCATTAACATACACTCAATAAGCCTGTTAACGCTGTACCATGCTAACGGTAGCATGCTAGCGGACTAGCACTAACAAGCTAACGATTTATTATATCATTATATCCATGAACTTGTGACAGGAGAGAATGGTATGACGCGACTTATCACAAACAACACACATCTTGGTATTAAGTAAATTGTCAAGCTGACTCTCATAGCAGCTACAAATCTCATTCAGTAAATGTTAATGCCATACAATTTGATCAATACTATTTTAAACATATTACGTATGAAACACTTTCCCGGGAGATGGCAGGAAGCAGCTTTTAGTCATTAAAACTATCACAATTTTATGTTGTGAATACACAAATAAATGAAATAGTGACTTGTCAGTTCTTCAACACAGTTGTTGATAAAGCTCTTTAAATGTTGGATTTGAAAATAGAGTGTCATTTTTAAGGAACTGTAGACACTGACAATAAGTGAACCCCACTTCCATTCAAAAGGAACAACGTATTCATGCATGACAGCAAGCCAACTTGGGACGTGACCTTTGAGTAGTTCAGCTTCCTTCCTCAAAACATAAGATTTATCGAGCCGTTTCAAAGTAAAATGCATGGCTCACCTTGTGTAAGAAACTGCAAGGTTGCGTACACGCACACAGTACAGAAAATCCAAGAAAAAAAAGACTGAATTTAATGTATTAACTGTATAAAATTGTATATACCGGGTGTAGCAATGCATAACTACTCGGTTATTTGATTATGGTAGTTGTTTGTTTACATTCAATCTCAACTTGTAGCTAACATGAGTCATGTCATGCATGAGGCGATTACAATTTCAGAATACCCGCTTTTCTGTTAAAAAAAACAAGCAATACCACAAACTTACATAAGCCAGCTCTCCAGAAACCTGACAACAATCCTGATCATTTCAATCAGGTCCGTTGAAGAAGGAAAACATCTAAGACAGGGCTGCCGAGGGGCTCTCGAGGACCGGACTTGGGCACTTTTGCTATACGAGAAGAAAAAACAGAGAGCAGGAGGGGAAATAGAGTGTTCAATTGCGTGCCCCCAATTTCCTCATGGCTCTTTTTTTCTTCTGAGAATGACATCAACGGCCCACCCAAGAAGCGTCTCCTTTCCTTTACCTACACTGACCGTTCGTTTTCCTGTTTGGGTCAGATTCCAATCACGACGGAATTATTTGTGGCCTCAGGTGCCCTCACCAATTGTTCATCCTTCGCTAATTAAACATTTTGATCCTTTCAGAATGCTACAGAACAACCACCTTGAAAGGCTTCCCGATGATGCTCCGTGGGAGCTACCAAACCTGCTTTCACTGTGAGTCCAACACACATGCAGACATACTCAGATCTTATTCAGGAGGGAATGAAAAATGCTACAATCCCCACCCACGCATAGCTCAGCTGTATAATACCGGTGACATATTGCAGACCGTGGTCTAATATCGGCTGAGGTACCTTTGCAACTGTCTCAGTCTCAGCCTGTGTAAATGCACTTCATGTTCGCATCTGGAAGCCATGAGGGAAAGAGCAGACACTGCAGGCCAGGGAGAACATCTCCAATGAGCTGTGAAACAACCTCATTTTCCATTAATTCCCCCACTCTTCCTCTTCCACTCTTCTTGCACCACCCACACCGCTATCCCCTCGCTAATGAGTGTTTAGTGCCTTAATTGTCTCGTCCGTGGGGTCCATGTATGTGTGTCAGCATGTATGCATGGGTGTGTGTGCATGTGGACCTCATCTGTAACTCCTCAACCTTACCCGTCAATCTTAATCTGACACCACAGATAAACTCCACCTGCCTGCTTTCCACATTAATAATTCATGTGTTCTAACCAGGGTTATTATAGTTTGGGAATTTTAAATATAGTATATTTTGAGTTTTGTTTTTTTAAATTTATTTTAGTTTTAATTAGCTTTAGTTTTTTTTTGTTTTGTGTTTTTTTTTTCAAAAACACAGGTTTAGTTTAGTTTCAGTCTTA
This sequence comes from Idiotropiscis lumnitzeri, assembly GCF_059441095.1. Taxonomy (NCBI): domain Eukaryota; kingdom Metazoa; phylum Chordata; class Actinopteri; order Syngnathiformes; family Syngnathidae; genus Idiotropiscis; species Idiotropiscis lumnitzeri. The sequence goes on from NC_142393.1 coordinate 6,854,878, forward strand.
GTTTTTGTGTTTTACGTGTTTGACATTTAAAAAAAAAAGATCATGGTAAGTACTGTGCAGTGAAAATACAATAGAAATATTAGTTTTGATAATACAGAGTACAGTTTACAGTTTGAACAGTCACCAGACTTTGAATCACAGTAAGTGCCGTGCATACTGCTTCTAAAGTTGACTAAAATAATCTTGGTTCTAACACACCGGGCTGTTTTTTCATTTTCAATGCTAATTGGTAAAGTTGTACATTTGTACAACTCACCATCCAACCACCGCTTGCATGCGATAATACGTGTGCCATAGTGATAATACCATTAAATAATCTAGATAAATACCTTTTGTTTATTACTACATTATTACGACGTAAATGCTTAAAATCTGATCCTTTGTTGATCCGTGTCAAAAATTCATTTCTCTGCCTTTGCTTTCAATATAAAAAACCAGCATGTACAAAGTCAAGCATGTGTGTGGTCCTTGAACAATTACGCCCCTTAGAGATGGCTTCAAGTCGACAAAACACGCATACACAATGAGCCCCCGCGTAGAGACACAGTACCTTGTCATTATTATAATGATAAACCCAGCATCGAAAGATGACGGGCAAAAAAGCCTTTGGAAAAGCAAAGCTTGTCGGCGCCTCTCAGTGACGTGAAACACGTGATTAAGTGAAAATGTAAGCATGGCCTCACAGCACAGGACAGGACAGGACAGGACGCTTTCATCCGAAACAAATTATCACTTGATCCCAAACAAGAATCATCTCGTCTCCATAGAATTAAAAACATTAAGGAAACCAAGTCCTCATATATCAAAGTCAACGAGGTAAAAGAACATAATCACAGTGAATAGGTCTGCAGAATTCAGACAGATAAGTCCGCACAACTCCTGGATCGTGTAAGAGAATGTTCTCCTTCACTTTCCCATAATCATACTTCAGCAGACTTTGATGTAATAGACAGGAAATAGCTGCTGCTTTATTGGTTTCTGTGAAACATTCCTATTTCTGACTAGACCTTCTGGAGACCTGGCAGGTCTACCCTGAGGAACAATTATTTTGCTCTGGAGAGCAGTCCAGAAAGTTGAAGGGTCTTCCACAGCTTTCATCGGGCGATTTGGGTCAAGGAAAATGTCCACACACGTGATGTCGAGGGACGATGTTAAGCACAAAAAATATATTTAAAAAAAAAAAAAAATAAAAACCTCTAGTAGGAAGTAGACAATGAACATATGATGCTGGAGTAAAAACCAGAGTTCAGAGTTAAATCTCAAGATCCCCTTTGAAGTTTCTGTTTGTTCGGTGAAGCCATGATCGGGTGACGAGGCACAGAGCGAACTGCGGGCTGCAGCGCAACACTTAAAGAATCACAGTGCCAAGTTGTAATCTGTGAGCTGACTGCTTCATAGAGGTTGTGAGTTCTTCGATGTAGACAAAATGGGCATTTCAAAAGGACAAAATGAGGTGGAACAAATACAATTAAGGCGTGAAGGGCTAAAAGAAGAACAGAAAGAGGATGTGGCCTCGGATTGTCATCGGTGCCCTGAGGGGACCATCCATCAGCATGGACAGTGTGTACGCAATAGTACATTTCCTTGCTATTTATGTCACACTCATGCCAACGGTTTGACGACACCAAGAGGAGGACGAAGCTTTTGTTAGGTTTATTCGGCTTGAAGAGATAAAAGGCCGAATGCTTGTGTGTGTCGAGTGTAATAAATGAGCCATTTGAAAGGATGCAGTGTTTGTCTCAGTCATGACTCACCAAGATGTGATGGAGACAGCAAAATTCCAAGAGAGAAAAAGTCAGAAGGAAGACTCGAAGGCCCTTGACACTCCCTTCTTGTTAAATTTCCCAGGACACCGAGATATTGCTACCGTACAGGCCTGTACTGGTGGAAGCTAAACTTGTTTTTTTTGTACAGAAGAAAAGCACAAGTGCTTGAGATAATAGAAGAATGAAGTCTGTGTGATTCTTATAATTACGTTCCAGGAAGACACAACACCTTACCACAAGATTCATCTTCTAACCCCCGCAGGCGTCTGGATGCCAATCTGCTGTCTGAAGTTCCTGCTGGCGCCTTTCGAGGGGTTCGCTCTCTAAGACACCTGTGGCTGGACGACAATTCGCTCACCGAAATCCCAGTAACGGCCCTGGATGCTCTACCGTCCCTTCAGGCCATGACCCTGGCCCTCAACCAGATCACGCATATTCCAGATTATGCATTTGCCAACCTCTCTGCGCTTGTTGTCCTGTAAGTACGGAATGAATCTGCTGATTGAAGTCCTGATATATTCAGTTTGGTTACGAGACCAGACTGTAAGATTGGCGAAACAATATTTGTGGTCTTTACCTAGGCATCTCCATAACAACCGGATCCAGATGATGGGAATGAGATGTTTTGAGGGTTTACATAGTCTGGAGACTCTGTGAGTATCCCACACATCTATTCATTGCATGAAACGGAACAGGCTATGTGACTAAATGATGCGCTCTCCCAATCTTTTGGCTCTCCTGGTTGCTCAACAGTCATTCAAATTATAATACATAGATTAGAAATGGAATTCAGACACCAAGAGGAAATGCCTGCACTGTTTCCACAAATGTTCCCGTGATAATTACATATTAGCAGGCATCAACATCAAGTCTTTATGATTGTGTTTACAGTAATCACATTGCTTTATAACCCCCCGGGATGAATGATAAACGCTCTGAAATGCTCCTTCACATCCATTTACTTTCATTGCGTGTCTTAGAGTCGTTTGGAGTTACGGGGTACTTAAAGTGTTCTTCTCAAATTCTTGTATTACGCATGTCAAATAAAAGAAAGAAAAAAGCCTGTCATTAAATTCAATTGGCAGGTGTTGGAATAAAGGTTGCTAATACAGGCTTCTATTTGATTACCTTCGAGATCAGTTGAGACTCTTTTTGGCCGTCATAATTGACGGATGCAGAGGAACATTCGCTGCAATACAAAAGGAACGTTTGAAGCCTCTATTTCAGGCGTGGGCAAACTACGGCCCGGGGGCCACATGCGGCCCGTTAAACGTTTTATTCCGGCCCGCCGAACTTGAAAAAAATTCATTTCTTTTTTAATATATACATATATATTGTTGTAATGCTTTTGTTCACTTTCATTTAAAATCAAATGTAGTTTTTTTTCTCCGATGACGTGAGGTGACCAAAACACTCCACCCATCTGCTCCTGGTCCGGCCCCTCTGTCAAATTTTAGAACCCCTTGCTCTATTTACAAAACAGACCTTTGCAACACAATAATATGGAAACTGCAGAACCGTCTGATCTGAAAGAGAGGGAAAAATCATTTGAGATCAAGAACGCTTAAATCCAGCAAAAGTCCTTGTGGTCTGTTTACGACAATATTCCTGGTGTTGCGTAACAACGCTGACCTAACAAATGGCATACTTCTTTTTATGAGCATATATTTGGGCACATGCATGCGTGCATGTCACAATGGGTCCACCATTTACGACATCCTTATATATTAAATCATAATCAACAAGAGAAGCAAAACATTAAAGGGCTTGAATGACTGAAGCTGAATTGAACTGTGCTAAAGTGTTGTAGCCATAAGCTCGAAGGAAGGAGCGCTGAAACGAAGGGTGACAAGACAGGTGACGCTGACGTGGGGATTGCGATGGTATGAAGGGGTTAATCTCACACGCCGGCATTGCTAAGGAGAAATTCAAGCGAGCATCTGCATCGCTGTCACCCTCGCTGAGCCCCATCGTGTATTATGAAAACCATTACTGCAATAAGCCCTCCAGGAGACAAAGTATATTCCGCACAGGACATTTGAGCACTGACAGATATTTCACAACATCTCCCGACACACTTAGCGAACACAGCACTGCAGCGTTACATCAGTACATAAAGACATTTGGAAGTGAATAAAAACACATGAATTTGTACATGTGTCTTTGAAGTCACTGATGGGATCTATTATTTATTTATTTTTTTTATATTGCCAAAGCATAGAAAAATATGAATGCGCATAAAAGACACACTCCTCATGCAAAAATGCAGTTTAAAAGAATACACGTTTGCACGTCACCCCACCCCCGCCGCGGTCTTCCTGCCACCTGCGTGCGAGAAATATCCACGATAGCAACAGTTGTTATGGTACAGTGTTTCCTGGAAAACTAATGAGAGTCAGGCCCAAATAATAAGTAAGCGCTGCAAAGGTCAAAGGTCGAACGCAAACTTCCATCCTCTCAGCGAGCAAACGACATGCACTGTAGAATGCGCACGTAACAGAAACGGACAAGAATATTAAACTGTACATTTTTTAATTATAATTTCCATGTATGATATGTAACCATGGTAACGCAATGTTTATCTCTTTCATAGGGATTTAAATTACAATGAACTCCAGGAGTTCCCTGTGGCCATCAGGACACTGAGTAAGCTTCAGGAGCTGTGCGTACACACACACACACACACACACACACACCCCCACCCCCACGCACACACACACACTAAACAACACCTGCCCAACATGACTATCATGGTTGAGTTATCCCCACTAATCCCGTTAACTGAATTTAATGTGGCATTCGGATACAATCTCTCTCGCCCGAAGCAGGTGCTGGCTGCGGCCCGCTCACCCGCCTTCCTGCGCACACACACACCCACACATACACACTATGTCTTTACTCAAATTCAGCAGATGTTCCACAGCGCACACGTGTCACAGATACACACGGCATACATGTACGTGTTCAAATCTCCTGCATCCAAAAATGTTTTTCAGCTGTTCCACGGCAGGTGTTGCATGACTTGCCTCTCTCACACAAACACAAACCCACCCACAAGACAAATCAGCTCCCATATTAATAGACTGCCTAACTATATATTGCATACTGACTTCCATTTGCAGGGGCTTCCATAACAACCATATCAAAGCGATCCCCGAGAGGGCCTTTGTGGGAAACCCTCACCTCCAAACTATGTGAGCGCTTCCTGCTTTTTGCTACATTGAAAACCAAAAGGCGATTTTTTTTTTTTTAACTCAACAGCTTCATTAATATGTCAACCTTATTTTATCTGAACAACCATATATATATATATATATATATATATATATTTTTTTTTTGCAGACATTTTTATGAGAACCCCATCCAGTTTGTGGGAAAATCTGCGTTCCAGTTCTTACCAAAGTTGCACACACTGTAAGTATGCGGTCAGTCGAAAACAGTTCCAGTGAGTTTACCCAAACGCCATTTAAATCATTGCGCACCCCAAGCAGCAAGAGCAGACGTGTGTAATGGCCTACTGAATGATGTTGTGTTAGCATATTGCTGTGCTGTGTCCTGACGCGGAACTAGAGAGAGCGTGTTGTAAGAACATGTTAAATGGTGTGACTTATGATGTCTAGCGAGACAGCCAAAACAGCCTGTATTGATGTTGGATGAAAAGTGTGATGGTTAAAATGAGCTGTTAGACGGAGTCGGGTGGACAAACATATGTGTGTATGAGTGAGAGTGAGCACTTTACGGGGTCTACACGTTTTTTTGTTTTCCTCCTGCAGTTCTCTGAATGGAGCCACGCTAATTCAAAACTTTCCTGACCTGAAAGGAACAACCAGCCTGGAAGTTTTGTGAGTGTCTACCTTTTTGACAATGACTGTACTCACAATAACACAGTCATAACACAATAACACAACTGAAAACTAAAAGGACACCTGCACCAAGGTTGAATCATTAACAACAGCACTTCCTGGTTCAGACGATAACATTTTTGATTCTGAAGAGAAATGTGAGGTTAAACTAAAGTTGGCAACTGTAATACACACTAAAACGTCAAAAGAGACCCGACCATTTGGCGCGTTAATTGTGACTTAACAGTCAAATTGGGGTGGCGGTAGCTCAATCAGTCAGGACTTCCTCAGACTCCAAGTCCGACCACAGACAAAAATATGAAACTCGCACCTAGTTGTTGAAAGGATGCTAATCTGCAACATATATCATACATCTGAATGTGAGTTGAATTTCCCTTGAGGAGACATAAATGACCCTGATATACTTGCAGTTCCGCACCTGCAGATTCACATACTCACATGTTTTAACATTTTTTTTTCAATAGTTTTTAACGGCCCCCTTTTGTTTGTTTCTCACAATGAATTTTTACTATTTGAGATTTTACCCGGCCCGTATGACCCTTGATCAGCAAGGGTCCACTGTAATAAACTATCCATCCATTATGACTGGTTGCCAGCCAATCGCGGGGCACACAAAGACGAACAAGCATTTGCGCTCACAACCACACGTAGGGGCAATTCAGAGTGTCCAATCAACCTACCATGCATCTTTTTGGAATGTGTGAGGAAACCGGAGTACCTGGAGGAAACCTACGCAGGTACGGAGAAAAGAAGCAAACTCCACACATTAAGGCCGGAGCCGGGATCAAAAACCCGGCACCTCTGAACTATGAGGCAGACGTACTAATCGGTCGCCCACCGTCCCACCTGTAATAAACTAAAGCACAATTATATATATATATATATATATATATATATATATAATTGTGCTTTAGTTTATTACATATATAAGCTACCTAAACTATATGGATTTGAACATACATTTTATATGTTATTTCCTTAGTTGCAGCTCTAAAATAAATTGCAAAATTTACAAATAATCCATGAACGTTCCCGACAGTAATCTCACTAATAGATGATCAATATTGGAATCAGCAGCAAAAAAACACTGATCGGCACACTCATAGTCAATGAGACACAAAAATGGTCAACGGGCAAGAATGAGATGCAGTCATTGACAGTGCAATTGGCGTAATTGACGTGAACATGCATGGTTCAAAGAAAGACACTCAGAAAGTCGATAGCCAATGGAGCAAAATTTCTTAAATTATGCTCATCGCAAAGTGCTGTCGCTTGTTTGTTTGAGAGGATTGTCTTTCTCACTCCAGGACGCTGACTCAGGCGGGTCTCTCGACTCTCCCTCTAGATCTATGTGAACAGCTGCCTCGCCTCAGAGTTTTGTAAGTATACGTATAAACACAAACATACAGAGGGGGAAAACTGCATGTGCGCAAAAAACAAGTCAAAGGATGAGCAGCGTACCCTAAAATCAATAGTGTTTTTTTTGTGTGGTGTTGTAGGGAGCTGTCCTTCAACCAAATACAGCATCTGCCAAGCTTTCGCCACTGCTCTGCACTACAAGAAATGTGAGTGATCACCAACACAATCCCACAAAATTGTTTTCCATCACCTTGATTGTTCACATTTCTCTCAACAGAGGGCTTCAGCACAACCTAATCACGAGACTTGAGTCCAGTACCTTCCAGCAGCTCACCTCGCTCAAAACACTGTAAGACAATTCTTTTGAGTTGTCTCAAAAGTCATAAGTTGAAATTGGAAATGAATAATACAAGGAAGGCCCCCCCCTTAAGTGTTGTTAGATGACAACAGTTTACAGGACTTTCAAATAAATTATTTTACAGAACTAAACAAAATTGGTCGTTTATTTTGATAGGCAGACAATTTCATTCTCTAGAGAATTGAAGAATTGAGAATTGAAGTCTCCAAAAGCTTTTAATGGCAATGAGGGTCTTAAACTACACCCGTGCAGCTTTACTGACATCTATTGGTCAGACACATACAGTATTCAAAATATGATTCCTCTGTTTTATTTTGTTCCTTTTTTTTCAGGGATTTGAGCTGGAACAAGATAGACTGGATCCATGAAGATGCCTTTGCCTCTTTGCATTCTTTGGTCAAATTGTAAGTGATTATGTTGCTTAATTTCCTTATAAGATATCCTTACATGATCTTTGCTATTATGGAATTCCAAGAAAGTGTTTATGAACATATCATAGCCCACGGGGAAAATACGACACATCTTAGTGCAAGTTTTCAAAACTTGACAGGGACTGATCTCACCTCCAACTTGTTTCTTGGTTTTCTTTACTTATTCCAGGGACCTGACTGAAAACAGGCTGAGCTCAGTGCCATCTACAGGACTGGCTGGTCTCACCCATCTCAAGCTTAGGGGAAACAGTGAATTATATGACGCCTTCAGCCCTGATCACTTCCCTCGTATGAGGTAAAGCGAATACGTACACACATACAATGCGGTCGTTGTGTAGCCACGAGTCTAACCCTGACCTCTGAGAATCAAGAAACATTCATTAACAGCAAGTTAATTCGTGTTAACGTCCCTGAAGGCATGGAGAGGTTTTACAAGGTAAAACCCAAAGAGTGAATATGAAAGGAATAAAAATAGTTGAGGAGAAGCAGTACAGGATATGGATGGATAGATATATGAACAGATGCCCAATTTTAATGCCATCAGCCATTTTAGATCATTCAAATCAAATTTCCCAGTAGATGATAATTCAAAGGTACTTCATCTTGACGGAACGTTTTTGCATTCAATGTTTTTAAGAAAGTTGATCAGTGTTTGGGAGGTGGAGGGTATTAGAAAACTAAAATATGTAATATTAAAAAAAAGACATTTTAAAAAATATTTTTTTTAAAGAATGGAAAGCAAAGCAGTGAATAGGTAGATCAGTGGATGCCTAACTACCAATATGTGACGGTCCACTGTATTGTTTTTATTTTTTACACTAAGATTCAACTAAATTTACAATTGCATAAGTTCCCGTGGCTCAAAAGTGAAGCATGGAGAGTCTCTGTCACCAAAATGCATGAGCTTTCACAATGACAGGTACATAGCAAAATCTATATATATAATCGTTTACCATAACGACTAGTGATGGGAAAAATAAGCTTGACGCACCTGTGATTTATTTATTTTTTTAACTCTTCTTGATTGTGCTCTTGGCTCAAAGATAAAAGGCTAGTGCAATTAAAATGTATTACATTTCCACTGCATCTTTAAACCAAGAGTGCCAACTAGAGGAGTCAAAAATTAACACTAGCGCTTCAGGATGGCCGAGTGGTCTAAGGCGCCGCGTTCAGGACCCGGTCTCCCCAGGAGGCCTGGGTTTGAATCTCGAATTTCCCCATTGTGGGACTAATAAAGGGAATATTATTATTATTATGAAGCTTCTTTTGACCAACACTAAATAATTCCATATGTACCTGCGGCTAAAAAAAAAAAAAAAGCTAAGCGTGGAGAGTCTCTGCTGCTAAAATAACAATGAATGGAGCACCCTATAAATACTGCGAGATTGATGCTTCTGATTCTTAGTGATTTTAGCTTGACTCTCTGTTACAGGGTGATTGAAATGCCGTATGCCTACCAATGCTGCGTGTATGGTTCTTGTGATACCTACAAGACAGTCAGCCAGTGGGACACTGATCAAAGCAACAATGATGATGACCTTCACAAGAGAACTGCTGCCATTTACCCACACCAAGCGGACACGCAATGTAAGAACGTGGATATTTCGCCACTTCACAACATTTATAAAAATGAACACTTTATGAAACAGTTCAAGAAACAGAGTCATTAATCTCAGAACAGTACACCCGTATGATCACTCTAGCTACATACTGGAAACTTTAAAGATGTGGAATTCTAAATGTTGATCCCAATGATTCCAGATGATCCTGACCTAGAGGAATTCCAGCTAGAAATAGAAGAATCCAAACTTCAAACCAGTGTCCAGTGCACTCCCACACCAGGTCTGAATTGGCATCAATTCAATCACAGTTTGAGAAAGCAATTGTATTCACTGAAATTTGTGGCGTCACAGGTCCTTTCCGTCCCTGTGACTCTCTGATGGGAAGCTGGTTGGTTCGTGTTGGCTTATGGACCATCTCCCTGGTGTCTCTGCTGGGGAACTCACTGCTGCTCCTGACTCTCTTCAGCTCCCCCTGCCCCCTGTCGCCACTAAGATTCACGGTGGCCTGTATGGGCGCGTCTAATCTGCTGACTGGTGTTTGTACAAGCACACTGGCCCTTGTCGACGCTTTAACAATGGGAGACTTTAGCCAACATGGTGCCCCCTGGCAAGGAGGCCCAGGATGTCAGGTGACAGGATGGGTATGGGTGCTTGCTTCTGAGGCAAGTGTTTTGCTGCTGACGCTGGCCGCGGTGCAATGTGGAGCAAGTGTGACATGCGCGCGCAGCTACGGGAAACCACCGTCACTGAAAAGTGTGCGTATATTTGCACTTTTATGTCTCACTCTCTCACTCTTCCTCGCTTCTTTTCCTCTGCTTGGAATCGGCGAGTATGGCTCCTCGCCTTTCTGCCTACCGACGCCATTACCACCTTCGGCCTCTCAGCGACCGTCTGCCTTGGTCTTTCCCTTAGTGCTCATAATGATGAACACACTGTGCCTACTCGTAGTAACATGTTCATACATCCGACTATACTGGGAATTACTTAGAGGGGAATGCGAGGGCCTGTGGGATTGTGCGATGATCAAACATGTTGCCTGGCTAATATTCACCAACGGCCTCCTTTACGTGCCAGTCGCTTTCTTCTCCATCTGCTCACTGCTTGGTCTCTTATCTCTCGGCGAGGAGGTGCTTAAATCAATCATTTTGCTTCTTCAGCCTCTACCTGCCTGCCTAAATCCCCTACTTTTCCTCCTTTTCACACGACACCACTCCCAGTATTTCTTCTGGTACCGCCCAAAAGCGCCTCTTCAGCTTCGCCGCGAACGCACCGTAGACTCACTGGTTTCTGTGGAGACAGAAAAGAGCTCCTGCTCGGAAACATCTACGCAACTGTCTCTCGCTGATGTCGACACCCTGTGCAGTAGGGCCTCTTCAGTCCACTCTCAAATGGACCCAATTCGATCCTCCCAGTGCTCTTCGACTTCTTCAGTTCCTCTCATCTCTTGCCAAGCAACCGTTGTCAGAGGTAAAGACAGAATGAGAGAACAAGAGAGCCCTGACAACAAGGGATGTTTGAAGACTTCGAATCAAGATATTCGCAACAACTGCCCGATGCATCGCTCGACCATGACTGACTCTGTTGCTCCAAATCCATAAAAAGACCAAGCTAATTGCCTGAAAATCTGGGCATCACAGACACTCACGGGTCATCATGTACAAGAAAAGGAAAAGCAGTCCTGGATCCAGGTCAACAAAGAACCTCTCAATGAGAGGACGTGGAATAGATGAGTACTCTCGAAAAGCGATGAGTGGTAGAGTGCTTGTAAAAAGGGAAAGTGCAACAAGATCCCGCTGCGATAAGGAATTCAAATACTATTACGCAAACAAAAAGGCTAATTTCAGAACCCATTCAGTGGACTTCAGTCGCAGACTTGCATATGTTCAAGAAAGACCCAGTAAAAGTTGAAATACCATTAGACAAAACTGCAGCAGGGTGGACTTTAAATATATCAAGAACAGAGTTATATGTATAAATGTTATATCAAAATGTGACCCGTCACGGACATGTGGCTTGGAAGTTACTCATTGCCAGGTTGTAATTAACTATTTGTGTTTATTTCTCCTTTTAATTGACTTGACAATGAAAGGATTCATTGTCAAGCATGTCAGGTGATTAACCAGAGTAAGCTAACAAATTTAAACGTGTGTTACAAATTCATGTTTTGTTTTTTTTGTCTTAAACATCAAAAAGCAACTCCACAAAATATGCGGAAAGAAAAATCAAGTCTGATAGCAATTTAGCCATTTATCTGGAGACTAAAGGGTAGACCAGGCGTGGGCAAACTACGGCCTGGTGGCCACATGCGGCCCGTTAAACGTTTTAATCCGGCCCACCAAACTTGAAAAATAATTAAATGAATAAACCTTATTAATTTTTTTATTTTCTAGATACTCTGGTATGTCAAACACAGATATGTTGTTGTAATGCTTTTGTTCATTTTCATTTAAAATTAAATGTTTTTTCTTTTTCTCCGATGAGGTGAGGTTACCAAGTCAAATTTTAGAACCCATTGTGGCCCACCAATCAAAAAGTTTGCCCACCCCTGGGGTAGACCAACAGTGTGTACAGTATATGCAATGTAACTACCTCCAAACTAGAACTTTATTGACTAGGGGTGCACAGATACCAGTATTGAGTAACACTGGGGCACGGCATTACCATGTATCGCTGAATACTCAATATAAGTAGGGGAGAATGGATACCGTTGTAACACGGGTTTGTCGTAGCACTTGCAATTACTCCAATCGGAAGTTAGGAATCACCTGATACACCTCGCATGTGCTTCGTTATATCCTTCGTCCACAAGTCACGTCATGTGAGGGGGAAAATGTCATTTTGAGCTAAGAAAGTAAATATTTTTACTCAAATGATTCGTGATTACAAAGGCAACTTCGTACTTCAAGTCAATTGTATATCACTTTACATGTCTATATATCCATTTCATTGTGTTCATTCGTGGTAATGTTTTAACTGCTAGCGCTAAGCCAAGATAGCTAATTGCTAATGCACTCAGGGACAATAACAAACTTGCCTGCGCAAAGTTGTAAAATTTCTCATATAACATTCACCATAAGCTAAATTGAACTTGATATACGAGTACGAACTAGATTTTCGACGGAAAAACAACGGGCCTTCGATCCAGCCACGTTTGAGAATTTTAGCCACAGTCTTAACTGATGAAAGACTGACTTGGCTAAACATAAGCACAACAGTTCTTCATTCCTTAGCCAAATCCAGACAACAGAAACTCCCTTTAAAAAAAAAAGAAAGGGAGAGGTGGACAAAGCATACAAGCAATAACTGATAACCAATGATCGATTCATATTTTAGTGTATTTGAAGACCTATAGAAACTTTTATGTTTTAAACAGAGAGCATTTAGAGTCTTTAGTTATAATCGTGGCCTTTATTTCATATTGTTACATTTAACCCCGAGGTATGTTACAATTAACCCAGACCATGGGGTCAATTTTGACATTTCACTCCTCGCATTTTCAGTTTGTGTTAACAGGCATTTTCCACGCTATTTATTAGTAGACACTTGCAGCTAGTTTTCATAGCAGTTTGAACACCCAAAGATAAAAGAGCTCAAAGTCAGAGACAGAAATGTGAAGGATGTTACAATTGTCCCTGGCCTTCCCTACTTCTTTGTACTTGGTCTGGAGAAAAAAAAAAGTGATATCAGTGCATCCCTAGGATTGACTCACTACAGCCTTTAAATGTTTCTCTCTTTTCCAATGATAAAACACCAAATATACTAGAGTTTAAGATATAAATACAGTTTGTTTCAAAGAAAACATTGGTTCTCATATAGTTTGTACATACTATTGTATCGTGACGGGTAAATGAAGCTTCAAATCTGCTTCATGAAGCAGTTGTAGTATTTTTGGACTCCTGCAGATGGCACTCTCTGTTCAACATTGGGCTAAAAGCACACTGACTTGCCATTTTCTTAAACCGTTCATTTAAACCAACAGTGTCATCTCGAGGACTCAAAAATACAACAACTGGTTCATGAAGCAAATTCGAAGCTTCATTTTCCCATCACTACTATTGCATACAAGTGAAAAGCGTATGTCTGAATAAAATGATCCTTATATTCTGTACAGCAATCACTCTGCCCTCGCTACTATTTAAAACAATATCACCAGAGTAATCTTTATTAAAACACAAACATTCACATAAATATGTATATACATCTCAAACGACCAACCGAACAATTAAAACCATGCAAACAAAAAAACATGCAGACGCGCATGTGGCTGAAACAAAAGTGGTCGAAACTATACAGCGGTTCTCTTTGCCAACTCGTCCCGCTCCTGCTCTGCAACAGAAGATGTTCTTTTGCGCGAAGGTGCATTCTGATTCGATACATTGTCTTTGTGGCTGCTCTCCAAGACACCCTAAACACAGACAGACGCACACTACTTTGTAATATCACCACCAAGTACACGTTTAAAGTGTCATGTAAAAAGCGAATAAATATTTAGTGTTACTAAACAGTTGCTCAGGAAATGTCTTTTGTGGCTTTAGTAATAGTTGTAGTGATATAAACAGAGACTCATTATTTTATAAGCGCTGTAATTTTTGCTTTATTTCTTGAGAGGTGGCTTACTAAGAACATATTTGTTGCATTAAACAAATAAATCAAATGATAAGTGTAATTAACGGCCTTACCATCATCTTCTGAATAGCATGTTCCTCTGTCGATTTCCTGGCCTTCTGCGAAAACAGCTGCTTGTTGTATCGGAACTCTGATGCCTGCATTCCAACACACGTATAGTCGTGCTTCACCGAGTACTTTACTACTACTTATTACACAACTCTTTAGTATCACAGGTAAGATGCTCTCGAATGCAATGTGGAGATTTACAAAAAAAAAAAAAAAAAAACTTGCCACTAAATAAGGTTGTCTCAGATTGACTGGCACCTCTTTTGACCAAGAGGCAATGAAAGTGCATGCTTGAAAGCATAATAGCTAACGGACCAAAACTGTCATGTCAACAGAATACGTAAATACATTGCAAGTCAGCCGAATGACTGGAACTGAAGCTACACCACTTGAAATAAAACTCACTATATCAGCCATAAGAGGATCATCTGGATTTGGTTCAGCCATAAGAAGTTGGATGGAGGTAAGAAGTGTGGAGAGGTTTAAAGAGGGCCTCCAGGCTCCCTGATTAAACAGAGCAAGAACTATTACAATCCGAATAACTATCAAGATCATGAATAAAAGAACATGTATACAATATGTTCTGTCCAGTTTGGTATAACCTTTGGAGGGAGTTTGAGAGCCTCATAACAGATACGTCCTGCAGTGTCAATGTTTGGGTGGTAGATGGGAGTCAAGAATCGGATTTTGGGGGGCTCAAACGGGTATCTACAAAAGAAAAGAAAATGGGTTGTTATATCTCAATAAGAAGAGTGGGCTGCATTTGAAAAGTTAAATCTCACAAATGTTACCTTTCTGGGATTTTGATCTCCAGGGAAAAGACTCCACCTTCATATGGAGTCCCTGAACCACCTACAATCTCTGCAAATCACAGCAAAGGGGAAAAGCACAATAAACTTGAGGGATGTCGATGTTAAATGCTTGAAAATGTGGCTGAAAGGTAGTGGTGTTAGTAGTAGAGCCAGGAGATATGCATAAAACCTCAATCAAGGTATTGGCCGTATTATATCACAATAATGACATCCCACAAAAACAATGTTTCGTTATTCTACAAAATAAACACAACACACACTAGGACTCCTTAACCCTTCTCACTTCATTTTGAAGTGACAAATAGTTCTGTATCAAATGAGCATCAAATTCAGAAGTGCTGCGGTATAAAATTATCAAATGTAAACAGAAAAAGCACAGTAGCATACATATTTGTGAACAAATGTACATCAATCTGAACGAGAGGAATACTTACACAGTTAATATGAGTACGAAAAAATTATCATATCTTGCCGGTATACCCGTTGAAATTAATGTGTTTTAACTGTGCTTCACACAAGTGTTAATATATTCCATAATTTAGAGTCAAGTGCTTGCAAGGCTCTTAACGACCCTCTGTCCCTCTCTCAAGGTGACAAAATAAAGGTTACCTTGAGAGAGGGACAGTACATTAAAAACAGGTCAGCAGACCACAGTGACCGAACAGGACAATATAATAAAACTAGAAACATCAAGAAAGATCACTGAGGCCTCCAAATGTGACTGCTAAAATTCTGTACTGAATTCAAAACTGACAAGTGTGCGTCATGGGAGTTCTGATCCAGATGAGTAAAATCAAATACAGTAACTTGACTGATTAGTTTGAAAAAATATATAGCAAAAGAGCATCCTTTCTAAGCGAATACTAGGTTACTTACGGGCCTGCAAGTCGTCAATGCGTTCTTCTGTCTGCCAGCATGTGATCCCGGGAGGTGGTTCGTTGGTCAACATGTCAAGTTCTCTCTTCAAACGGGTCGCTCTCTGCATTCTGCGTAACAAATTCAATGACAACTGACATCAAATGTGTATCTTGTAGGATTTGTGTCTTATGGTCTAAATGTATTTTTCTCGGCAAAATATCATCACACTACTGCGTTTATTTTTCCTTCAACATTTGCGATGACGCACAGCTACAGGTTGCACACTTGCTAGCTAAATGTTGCTTGCTAATGACCGAAGTCTCACTAACATGTCACTCCGACACTAATAACCAGACTGGGAATAAAATTACTCGCAACTTACTCGACGCGATAATATAATCACTTGTATTCCTCCTTTTGTCCTCTTTGCTGTCTTTATTCGAAAATCGCTGGACGACGAGAGGCACCGTTCCGTTTGTATTTCCCTCTCATAATGCCATCAACGGTACTTCTTCGATTTTGCAATATGGTAATTGTTAACCTGCCGAATATACACTAGCGCCATCTACTGTCATTGTTAAAAAATAAACAAAAGAAAAACGGCAATCGGCTTAGTTGACACTGTCAATTCCAAAATAGAGTGAAACAAATTATTCACATGGCCAGTGGGGTAAAAACAAACTATTCGTCATGATTTAGTGACATTATCATAAAGTTGAGACGTCCAATCGGGTTTATTTTGCGCACGCTCCCAGTGAGGATTATCTTACTTTCGTTTTTCAATTCCCGGAAGGATAGAATACGAAACTAGGAGACTTGTGCTCTCAGTGAACACATTAGTTGTGCTCAGTCGTTTCATTTGAGTACTTTTTTCTATTTCCTATTGTGGGGCAGCCGCAAAAAAAACATGTCCATGCCATTGAAGGTGAAGGTGAGTATATGTCTCTTAGGTGGCACTCTGTGGTGGTTTTGAGAGATTACCTGTCACAAATTAACGTGTGTGTTTTCGGGCGTGAATATTTTTATTTTAGGAAGAGCGTCAAAAAAGAAGTGTTTCCGATTTAATGCACGAAACGCAAATCAGTGGGCATCACACACCACCACACAAGATTCCGAACGTCAGCCGTCCCTCACAGGATGACATGTGGCATCTTCCCGGGCAGCTACGTGAGTCCAGTTATTTATCCCATAATTACATGAATATAATCCAGGATTGGGAGAACATTTGTTTGTCCTGAGACAAACGGTAGCAGCTGTAGTAAAAGTCATTCCTAAATATAATAGCGCTTGAGCACCAACATGTTATTTCTCTCTTATTCTTCCTGATGGACAATTTACATATCATGAACTAAAACAGATAATACACATTTTAAATAAATTGTTCTTGCTTTGATCTGATCATATTTCTTCCTTGTAAATGTTATGACATTCTGTTTTATCTCCGTCTTATTTTAAATAGTAGTGTGTGCCCTTAAGTTGTCTCTCAACATACACGCAACACAGTTAGTAAAACCTTAGTAGAAGAAAAAGTGACTTAACGCAGAGGACATTATCAAGTTAATTGCTCTAAACGTAGGAAGACCAAAGGTCAGTCTTCGCTTCTATTGTTTCATATCTTTCTCAATGTTTTCCAATTTCAGCCACAACACCGTGTGACACTCAAATCAATGCAGCTCTAGCACTCTTATTATCCAAAAAATACAAGTCAATATCAATGTATTTTCTAACCGAAGTTTGTTTTTGAACAGTAACAATAACAGCGAATACTGCTACCAAGAAAACCTATGAACTTTAGCATTGATTTGTAGTCCCGTTACCGGAATTAAATAATGCAAAAACAGATTCTCATTCAACTAAAATGGAACAGTCCCAATGTATTCATTACAAAATCACTCAGCAGTGCATTTTAAATCTATGCTTTCCAGGTGCCAACATTTGTGAAATAGGGTCCAAGTACATGATGAGAAGAAAAACTCTTTTTGAATTGACTCTTATGCGCATCTTTTGCCAAAAGGAATAAATCCATCTTTCTGGGATAAGGACGATGTCTCCCTCTGGCTTCACTGGGCTCACAAGGAATACGCACTACGCCGACCTGAGAAGGGATGCTTTGAAATGAATGGCCGAGCTCTGTGCCTGCTCACTAAGGAGGACTTCAGACACCGCTGTCCCAGCTCAGGTAGAGCTGAACACAAGTCTTATGCATGACTGACTTCTTTCACACCAGCATATTTAACGTTCGATTGTCTGCAGGCGATGTTCTTTATGAGATCCTGCAGTGCGTGATCAAGCGACGGCGTGTTGGATGTGAAACCCCAAATGGGTCTCACATCGAAAGCACAGACAGACACCAGACGTCGGTCCCAGAAACTGAAGAGTGCCTGTCTCCCTCCTCAGACGACATGCAAGGTTAGACATAAATTGTGTTTGCCTTCAAAAACACACAAGGATAATATGTGTGGCCAGCTTTAAAATGTAATTAATCATCACATGAAAGTTTGATTATTTCCCGAGCATATTTTTTGGTGGGGTTTATTTTTGTGCACTTTGATAAAACTTTAATCTGCATGGCTTCTCTCAACACACTATACCCAGGTTTGTTCTTGACTTGAGAATTAGTGGTTAAAGGAATCCTGTAGTTGTTTCATTATTAACGTCATAACTGTCACCTTGTCAAATTGTCACATGCGGGCCCCCCTAAATTGTTTGTTGTTCCGAATTTACAACTCACCATAAACCTGCGCCAAAGTGCACATTTTCAACATTCACTGTGTGCCTGTTAAAAAAAAGCAGGTGGTTTTCATTGAAGGAAGTAGAATACATGCCAGCATGATTTAGAAACCAGTCATGTTACAACTTCAGAAGCCAAAATTGGTCTTACAGTTAAAAGCACTGCACCCTTTTTACAAATAAAAAAAAAAACTTCAGTTGTTGTTAAAACTTTTGCTTTCAGTTTTGTTCTCCACAGCTGCTCAGATTCACACTGTTTCAATTTCAGCTGCGATTGTGAAATGTTTGTGCCTTTTGATCCTTTCTGCCTGCTTCTCTGTTTTTGCATCTACGCAAACACAAGCTGAAACTGAAAGAGTGAGAGAGGAACCCCTCAATTTGACTTGCCAAGAGAAGCCTCAAAGACAAGAGCACCGATTCGATGGTCGTTTGCCAGGTACAGCTTCGTTTCCTCATAATAAATCACGCTCCGAATATTCAAACTCAAATACATGTTCAAGCTCTACGTGAAGCATGTCACATGACCGAGATTTTCCACTTTTACTTCCTGTAGATGTGTAGGCATCAAAACGAATGCAGTATACTACCAATCAATGATTCTCAGTGTGATGTACGCAGGGCTCCCTCTAGTGGCAGGCAAAATAATCACTCAATATTGTCACATTCACAACACTGTGAATGTGACATGTGAATGGAGCTACCGCAGCAGTCAAAGGGGAGTTTTGCAGTTGGTTGGAGGCAATTTCATTCTGATTCTCTTTGGAATGGATGAAAGGGCGGCATTGTGTGCAGGATATAGGTGGTGTCAAAAACCACACAAAGCTTTATAAGGACTTGTTTTCAGCATCGCTGTGAGAGAAAGCCTTCTCATCTCTTGTGTGTTTCTTTTTTTTTCATTAAACAACCATTCAAGTTATTAACATGAATATAAAATGATTGCTCATTTTTAATTACAGTTGTTTTACGTACCCAGAGAACGTTTGAAAACATGTATTTGAGATTAGTATTCTTCAAACTGGATGGTACTTGCTGGTAAATGTTTGCTGCTGCAGTAAATCACACATGAAAATCCACTGCATCGGATAAATGATAATTTAATTTAAAGTCATTAACATAAAAGCCATTTGAAGAAAGAAAACATCCAAATGACCTCCGTATAAATAGGCTCGACTGTTGACTGCCAGTGGCTCCACTTATATACGTACATAGCAAAAATAGCTATAGTGTAAAATTAGTGTTGAGTTCACTGCAGGGGTTGTCAGCTTGTCATGCTGTTTAATGGAGTGTTATAAAATGCACATGATGTGGGAGTGTTGCCAAACATCAAACCTGTTTCACAACCATTTAACAGCACTATTTTAGTGGTAAATACGGTACTTAGTTACCTGGCTCAGTTGCAGTGGATCCTCCCCCCGAAAAATAGCAGTTTGGCGCCTGTGTATTTGTTTTCCACTAGTCTAGTCTAAAGTCACAGTATTTTGATTAATATTGTGTTTGTGGAATATGAGTTAAGCAGCAAAATCCACCCATTTTTATCCATCTCAGGGCGGCCATTTTGTCACTTTCTGTTCACTGAAGATGACATCACAGTTGTTCAGGACGCTGGTAATGACCAATCACGGCTCATCTGTTTTCTCAAGCTGGGCCATGATTGGTCGTTATCTTAGCTTAACTCATATTTCACGAACTTAATATTAATCAGAATGGCGTGTTTCGACGAGTGGGGCTACGTAGAACATAAAATTGTCTAGAAATTTGGGGGGGGGTTGACTCTCCGCTTATGGCAGGCGTGGGCAAACTACGGCCCGGGGGCCACATGCGGCCCGTTAAACGTTTCAATCCGGCCCGCCGCACTTGAAAAAAATTAAATGATTAAACCTTGTTAATGTTTTATTTTTTAAATACTGTGGTTTTTCAAAGACATATATCTTGTAATGCTTTTGTTCACTTTCATTTAAAATTAAATGTATTTTTTTTTTCTCCAATGAGGTGAGGTTACCAAAACACTCCATCCATCCGCTCCTGGTCCGGCCCCTCTGTCAAATTTTTTAACCCATTGTAGCCCGCCAATCAAAAAGTTTGCCAACCCTTGCCTTAAGGGGTGTGGCTTTATGAGTGACATCCCAAATACAGATGGCTAGTCTTCTTGTGACTGCCAGAAAGTGATTTTAGTCGACTGCTTGTGAGTGTTTATACTATGTATTTGTGTGTTTCACTTCATAGTTTTCAGTAAATTGCTGCCCACCTCACTTCACTCAGGCAGCAAAGTATCAGAAGTTCGCTTGCAACTCAAATTTTGACTCTCATCTCAAAGCAAAAAAAAATGACTAAGCAGCTAAAAAAAAAAATGCAGTAAATCATGAATTGTTTGATTTTTGATTCCTTTCCTGGATCAGAGTGCAGGCTACTTTGGGATTTTGTCTATAAACTGCTGTGTGATGACCAATACCAAGAATACATCCGATGGGAAGACCGTGACAGCCTGGTGTTCCGGGTAGTGGATCCCAACGGCCTTGCACATCTTTGGGGACACCACGAAGTGAGCACCAAGTTCGATGCCATTCAAATGTGACAATTTGCACCCTGCCGCTCTAATGATGACACGTCCTTTATAGAACAATGACAATATGACCTATGAAAAAATGGCTCGTGCTCTAAAGCACTATTACAAACTCAACATCATCAAAAAGGAGCGAGGACGAAAACTCCTCTTCAGGTCTGTTTTTTTCCTCCTTCTTTTTGTTTTTTTCCTTTTAATCGGTTCATATTGTTAACTAGCATGTCATTTTTGTCACTCCCTAGATTTCTGAAAACACCACAAGACATCCGGAAAGAGGTGGATGAACCCCTTGAGTCTCCAGCACACTCTCCCGTTTATGACAGGAGCATTCCAGACAGTAGTCCGTCATCTGAATTGAGCGAGGAACATTTTGAGGTTTCTCCGTATCGTACCTCTCGAGAGTGCTCTCCGACTGCGCCACCGGTGCGATAAAAGTGTTGCGATTCACGAGTCATTTTGAGTCGAAGTAAACTTTTTTTTTTTTTTTTTTTTTTACTTTATGCTTCTTCCACTTTAATCCCCGTGTGAATCAATACATTGTAAATATATATAAATAAATACTCTACCACGTGATTGAAAAATCATGGATTAAAATTCTTATGTAGGTATGAGCAAGAAATTGTTGTTTTGTGTAATAATTCATATTAAAAAATACATTGTTTGTTGCGCGTTATATTTTGTACTGGACAATATAATTCATATACATCAATTATACTAATTCTGCAGTTCTTGTTTTAATAAATATTTAAATTTGAACAGGGCCAAATGTGTGTACACGTTTATTTTGTAACATCTCGTCAACCCGGTCCCTCGTGTTTTTTTAATCAGCTCCCTCGGCCACTTGTTTCTTGTCCAGGTGTTCCTCGTTGTCTTGTCTGTTTGTATTTAGTTCCCACCTCCTTTAAGTCTTTGTTGGATGGTTTGCCTCAGTGCATAACTCCTGTCCGTTGTCACCCATGTCATGGTGAGTTCAGTCGGCGTCACTGTTTGTTTCGTCTTTTATTGATTTATTTTCATTTCATAATTGTGTGGAAAGAAAAAGCCAATGCATTTAGCTTGTGTCGCTCAAGTTGCAACGATTTCTTTTTTTTTTTTTTTTTTTTATTAAAATTTTTTTTTGTTTTTTTTTTGTAAATTAAATATGTCTTTAACTTATGTATCACTCAGTGCAACTAGAAAAAAAATCCGAGGCACATCATTTATGTTGTATAACAATGAGGTGTCTACTGCATTGCTTGTTTTCCATATTTGATGATTCACATACTTTGACTTAAATTCAGGCCTTTCCTCTGTTATCACATGGAAAGTAGTTTCAGTGAAATCAATCGAACAGGAGCAGACAGACAGTGAGAGTGTTGTATGCTTGTAAGCATCACATGTGCCTAACTAATATGCTATGGCTAATTGAGATCTCTTTAAAAGGCCTCATTATAAAACCTCGCCTTAGTTTTCACTGGGTGACATCTCTGAGCAAGTCACTCACATTTTTCAGGCGAGCGGGGCTTTTTCTTAAGACCACTGCAAAGCTCTCATACTGACGGCCTTAAAATGGTTCTCGAGGTATCCAGTGCTAATTTTCGTGAGGCGCCATCATCCGTCTCCTTCTCTGGATCCGGCTTTTTGGCCACCTACCAGTTGGGGGTTGCTCAGTGCTTTGTACATAATGCACCGTGGCTACTGCGCAAGGCTCCGTGTATTCTCGGGGCATCGGCGGGGTCGTTGGTAGCTGCCGCTGTTACCTGTGAAATGAACCTGAGTAAGTGGCTCCCTCTTTTTTTTCCTATGTGTGTTCATGGTTGTTACAGTTTTTTTCTGAATCTCATGCCCAGTTACGATGCGAAACGAAATGCTTCGCTTCGCCAAATCGATGAAGGCCTTTACGCTTGGACCGTTCAACCCTTCGGTTGATATCCTACACTGGTTGAAATACGTCTTGGACAAATATCTTCCGTCGGATGCGCATCTCTTCGCAAATGGACGTCTCGCTGTGGCTGTCACCCGTCTGGATGATGGCGAGTACACCGTTATAAAAGAATACCAGTCCAAAGATGATGTCATACAGGTGAGGTGGACGACGGGTTGATGTGATTTTTTTTTTTTTTTTTTTTTTTTTTTTGCTTCTCGGCAATTAAATTAACAGGCCTTGATGGACGCGTTTTTAAATTCCACTTCTCAGGCTCTGCTTTGTAGCTGCTTTGTTCCGGGATATTGCGGCATGCTGCCGCCCTCCCTCAACGGAGTTGTGAGTATTTTACAGCATTGTGGAAAAACGGGTCATACCTCCTTCCCTAATATTTGATCATATCTTGCAGCACTATATGGACGGAGGGTTCAGTCAGATGCAGCCCGTTCTGGCGCTCCCCAGCCATACTTTAACGGTGTCGCCGTTCTCGGGAGAGACGGACATCTGTCCTCGAGATGAACCCTGCTTGTTGGACATGGTGGTGACCGGAGTAACTTTGAAGGGCAATTTGGCAAATGGGCTGAGGTTCTGGAATGCACTCTACCCCATAAAGCCAGAGGTGAGTGCTTTCATGAGCCACCGGATTGCTGAATAACTGACAAATGAAATTTTCCCTTTTAATGCTCCAAGCGGAATCATGGCTCACGGTGTGACTAACGCGACTTTACTTTTTTTTTTTTTTTTTTTTTTTTTTAAACCTCATGATTCAAGTCGGGGCTGTAGTGGGGGTTCTGTTTATTGACAATTCCCTAAAAAAAAAAAAAAAACAGATGTGTTCTTTTGTGCAGACGGTGGAGCAAGCCTATCACAGTGGCTACAAAGATGCCTTTCATTTTCTTCTGAACAATGGTTGGTCAAAATCATGAAGGAAATCACACAAAAACAGAACTTTGCATGGGTTAGCATCTCATATTTTTTTTCTTTTTATGCAGAACTTGTCCCGAACATGAAAATGATCACACTTCCTCTAGAACTAGATAGCCCTCGCTACTATCGCATTAAAACACCCACATTGCTAGAGACCACTCCGGAGGAGGAAGATGACGACGACGACGAAGATGATGGAATGGACACAACAGTTTTGTCTTTTTTTCAAGGCAACCAAAGCACGCAGATGAACACTTCTGCGGAAGTCGAATCGACAGATGGTAAACAGGCCAATGCGGAACCTGCCCTCACGTTTGATACAGTCAAGAACGGTGTGCATTGTTCTTTGACGTTACACTTACCTGAGCTGCGTTCAAGAACACTCCGGTCAAATGTGATGTTTGTGTTGCAGTTCTGATGGGTGATATGTCGATGTATGGAAGCATGCTGGGGCCTTCCGGAATCTTGACTTACGTTGTGCTACCTATGATACTCTTGTTGCAGACTTTGGTCGAGACCAAGGAAATGTAAGAGTTGACATTTTTGCTCGGGCTATTAACTTGCATGTATGCAGCAATTGAATTTGTGAGAATATTAAAAACTTGAAATTTGATAAACTCCTTTATATAGTACCGTTTAGGAACAAAAGTTGTTTTTTTGGGACACCCTTGACCCTTTTATCCTTGGACCCACACTTTGGTAGGGCAGGGAAAAAAATCACTCTACCGAAAGTTTGGCTGTAATGTTATTTTTGAGTGAAATAAAATCATCTCAATCCACATTTTACTTGACAAACTAAAAATGAGTAAATTCAACGCTTTATTGCAGCGTAGTCAGTCCATACATGCTTTTTTTAAAAATCTTTTTTTTTTTTAAATTTTTCTATATTTTTCTTTTTAAAATGTATTTGTTTTTCTTTTCTTTTTTAAATTTATTTATTTTTTTGTCTTCTCAAATTTTAACACAAGAGATGACATTTTTTTTCCCCCTATTAAATATTCAGATTTTCTATTTCAAAAGATTGGAGCTAAAGGCGCACTCTAAATGTTGCAATTTTGCCGCTTAAGCGCTTCATGGGTTAATTGTCTTAAAGTCTCGCTCGTTTGGGATGTCTTCACATTTCTACGTCTGAACACTGAATTATTGAAAAAAAGAACCTTGGCACGGTTCATGACGATCCGTTCCCAAGTGTAACACCCACGGGAGTTGATACCTGAGGGCTGACATGGGATTGCTATTTTCGAGTTGCTTATGTGACTTGAACTGCAGAGTCTGTTTTGCACGGATCAATAACATCTTCCAGCCTTGACGCCCATGAATAACATCTGCTCATGTTGTCCCTAACAGAATGTTGTTGGCGTCTCGAAAGACACCCGAATTGGCTTTTTGGGCTTGGTGCAGCCTGAGGCAGTTTGCGGTCTTCTTTTTCAGTATACTGGTCTACACCTTCACGAAGAACCTCAAGGACAGGTTTGACACCTTAATGATTATGGAAGAGGGTCATTATTTTATGATTTTTTCCCAAATGGCGGCGTGTACTGATGTCTCCTTGTTTTTTCTGCTCTGGTTTACCACGCAGTGTACTGCCCATCATCTTGAAGTTTGAGTCGTTGAAACAAGCTCAAGATGTTGTTCCACTAAAGCACAGTTTCCCTCCACGGCCCAAGGAGTTGTCTTGTCCTGCGCTCTCTGAAAATGGCAGGTTTGGAAGTTCACGGTCCATACCTCCTTTACGAGGCTTGTGAAATTATGTTTTTTTTTTTTTTTTTTTTTTAATGACTAAACCCACACATCATATTCAATCTGTGCTTAAAGGGGAAGTCAAGCCCAGAAATTTCTTTACTGTTCTATGCACCCCCGGTAGTCAAAACGCGTTACAATGATTAATAATGTTTGTGAAATTTGTTAAGTAGCTCCCCCCCGTTTTTTCGCCATCTTGGGAGGAGGCGTGGCCATTTTGCCATTTTTAGTTAACATCACAGTTGATCAGCTAACAAACAACCAATCACGTCTCACCTGTTCTCTGAAGCTGAACTATGATTGGTTGTTATCTGAGCAACTGTGACATAATTTTCAGTTGACAGCAAGTGACAAAATGGCAGAACAAAAACTTGTGGTTTTTGCTGCTTAACTCTTATTCCACAATATTAATCAAGATGCCATGCGCTGCGGCATAGAATAGATTGGCGGGGGGGGGGGGGCGATGACTTCCCCTTTTAATTTGTCAGATGTGTAAACGCACGTCTTCTAGGGGTGCATATTATCACCGAGCAGCTGCAAGGTTGTTCGTTCTTTTGTAAAAGCTTCATTTAAGTAAATTGTGGTGACAATGTTTGGATATTTAATGGTGCCCAACAGACTTCCTACCTTGAGTCATAATTCCTTATTCCGGTCATAGATTTCTCAAGTAATCATGTGAATAATTATATTACTGAAAGCATTTTTCATCCTTTTGGAAGTCCATACAACAAATGTGCAGTCGTAATCTGTAACTCACAATGCACTATTGAGTTAAATTGAGTTAATAATGTTTGTATCACACTGAAAAGTCCTTCCAGAAACGTGTTCTGAAGTTCCGGGTGTAATATATTGTTGAAATTGTAACGATTATATTGTTGCGTCTTATTTTACACTTCCTTATGTGAGATTATCTGGCACTGAAAACCTTTTGCTTCCTGATGAGGTGTGAAGTTGGGGGTGCCTAAATTGTTTTGATACAATAGATTGTCAAAATGAATGTTTGTGCAGCTTGTCGTTCCATAAATTGTTTTAGCATGTATGTTGTTACACTTGTTAGTGATCAATAAAGTTAGTAGCCACACGCTCAAAATGTTTCCATTGCCTTTTTGCTGTTTTTATTGCCATGTACCAAATGTGTTAAAAAGCCTGAAATCTTTTAAAAGCATTAAACTGTTGCTAATATTTGACTTTTATGTTGATTCTTCTGCTTGAGAATTTGTTTTAATAGTTTTGTGTGTACCTGATGGAGATGGGAATTATTGTTGAAGCTAAAATGAAAATCCAACTTTTTATTTTTTTTTTTTAATTTTTTTTTTATTATATAAACATTGCACCGGTGTGTCAGGAAAAAAAACTACCTGATTTTGTGTATGCATTTGTCATTTGAACGAATTGTTGGTGGTCATTGAACGGGCGTTTTACGTTTCAAACATGCAGATGTTCGTCAGTCACCCACCCCGTCAAGATCATGAGTAAAGGTGACCATCTCACATTCACATGTACTCAATTGACAATGTAGGTCCCCACTTTGACGTCCTTTTTATTTCGAATGAATAGTTTTCCTGTACCCAATTTTGTTTTAAATGTAATTCCACAAGATAACCACTGAGTGGTGTTTTGAGCACCAAGGAAGCATCTTCTGTCTGCAAATGTTAAAGCTTATCAGTTAAAAAGAGGCAGAAAACATTAAAAATCATTATCAGATTTTAAATTGGATGTAAAAATGACAATTTAAAGTTAATGCGACATGAAAAAAATTACACTTTTTTTTTTTTTTTTTTTTACAGTGTACAAATAAGATTTGAATTACTGAACTTTGGTAAAATGGAAAGCGCTTTGTTACAGCTCCAGCTGTTGTGAAATGCGCTATATAAATGGTTGTATTGTACAAAAACAAATTGATAAGCCCTCAAAAAAAAAAATCTAAAAATTCAATACTTTTGCCAGCTGCGTCGCTCACTGGCTGCTCGACCACATGTGGTCGTCTTTGGAAATGAAAAATGAATCAAAGCAAACGACACAACCAACACACTCCCCGTAAGATTAAATCCCTGATAATCAATTTGTGAAACCATTCATTGCCACACGGTCATTTTACTGTTGAATTAAAACATTAAAAATTGAACCCCATTCACTTTAATTGCTCTTTGTCTATTTTGGCCAACAGGCCTTTGACCGACAGATCCTCTGCAAGGATATCTTGTCCCACTGCTCACCTTTTTAGCCCCGTCTGAATGGATGAATGGATGTGTTGGCATTGGTCTGCAACAGACTGTTTGCTATCTGTTCCTGTGTCACACAGATGGCATATTACCTGCTGGTGGATCCTCTTATATAATGACTGCGGACGGATCATACGGATAACGCACACATCTGTTGCTCTTCTATGCAAGCCATTGATCCGGCCAGTCAGCCGGAAAGCAGCTGCTTTTGTAAAAACAGATGAGAGGCAGAGTGTGTGTGCGTATCTTCACTGCTGAATCATATATGTACTTAGGCACTTAATGTAAAAAAAAAATGTGAATGATAAAAAAATTCTAATTTGGTTTGGTTGATTTTTACACCACTCAATTATTTGGATTGGAACCCTGAGTGATTTTAAAAGTCTAATCTTACCTTGAAAAGCTACTTTGAAACTCAAAATCAGAGTTTAAAACCCAAAATTTGAAACCTTACATTGGCTCAACCTAACCCCCCTTTGTAAAACTTAACGTCACAAATTCTGCCTGCTGCATCCAGAAAGCAACCGCATCTGCATTGCGACATATTCCCAAGGGCTGAGAATTAAAGCCGAAACATTCACATTCAGCGGTTGAGAGTTGGCCTCGACAGAGTTGATGTGTTGCACGATAACGCAAACTGCGGCCTACGGATGTAACCACAAATGTGACCTATTACTTTTGAATTAATTTACTCTTTAGCAAAATAACAGAAGTTGACCAGATTGAACTGACTGCATGTTTTTTTTAAGTGTAGGTATGCTGTTTTACTCATTTTTTTCTCTGTAACGTTCTAAAATGGGTTGTTTGTGTATAATTTACCTTTTATTTTATGACTATTTAACTGCCTAAAATAATCAGATCAAATATTCACCACACTTTACTTTTTTATTTATTTAGTTACTTTTTTCTTTATGCAAGGTTTTTTTTTTTTTTTCCAAGTGCTCAAAATGCACATCAACTGAACACCTGAATTATATTCATTTATCACAGATAAAAATAACGTGACCTCAAAAAAATGTGCTGGAGACAAAAGATTTTAATAATAAAATAATAGCGGGGCAGAATATCATATTGATCTTTTAATATTTTGATTATTGCAACAAAAGGATGAATGAAAATCCCTGAAAAAGCTTTGCAATGTACTATACTACAAATGCTGTGGGCCTAGACCAGGGGTGGGCAAACTTTATGATTGGCGGGCCACAATGGGTTCTAGAATTTGACAGAGGGGCCGGACCAGGAGACGGTGGGTGGATGGCGGGCCGGATTAAATTATTTTACGGGCCGTATGTGGCCCCCGGGCCGTAGTTTGCCCACGCCTGGCCTAGAATGTTAAAGCAGATGCATTCTACTCCCCTGGTTCAATCAAGATGAAACATTTTTCACTTTTTCCGTCTTGTCCAATCTTGCTCTTCACCGGCAAAAATGATATTTTCTGCTCTCATACATGCAAGCTTGTGTTTGTGTTTACTTTATCCTCTGATTACGCTTGAGAGGGAGGTTGAAGGCATTAAAGCCATGTTATGTGCTTGGTGATGCGTAAAGCCTTACTTAACGCCATTAGCTGTGTGCAATAGCGAACATTAATGTGCTTGTTTGCATGTGAGGACTTGTACGGCTATCTTGGTGAGTACCAATAAATTTTAATCCCATGGAGAAATTGGTTGAACTCCATATTCGCAAACATATATCAACATCATTGTTTTATCAGTTGACGTTGATGAAATTCGGTTTGGAACTTCCGAGAAAATTTCCTGGGTGTCCCGTTTGACCATGAAATTAAATGATGTAATTACCTAGAATCCCTTATCTCTATTTTTATTTTATTTTATTTTTTTTTATCTCTCACAGCCATATGTTGTTAGATGCACCAAGGTCAGAGGGATTGTGACTGGAATTAATAAATTAGAAAGACCTTAGTTAGATCCGAGTTAAAAAAATATTAATAATAAATAATTAGAAAAATTAATAAATAATAAAAGAGGAAGATGTGGTCAAAAATGTGTGACTTTATAGGAGTCTCCGAATGCATGTGACCGACCATGGCTGCTTGTTTATCGGTCTTGAAGTTGGGTAATCTGGGAGGTCCGATGAGGATAATTCTCATTAATCCCGTTCACGCAATCACCAGAGTGAAACAGATGTCAGATTTTACTGGGGAGCACCATTTTAATGAATAAGTGTTTTTTTTTTTTTAATTCATTTATTTCAAATGTGTATGATGGATCTGTTAGGAAACTCTAATCCAGCACAAGAACTATGATAGTTGTACTGTTTCTAAGACATCATCAGACAAGCTCCTAATAAAGAAACAAAAAACAAATCTGATATTGTGAAACAAACTGTAAATCAGCTTGACAGTTGTATTGCTCACATGGCAACTCTTCCTGATCACATTAGCCAAACAGCCTTTATTTTTATTCGCCCTAGCGTGTCATCGTTTTCACGCCGAAGGTCATCCACTTTGGAAACTAACCTGCCTCAAGAGTCGCGCAAATACACTGGTCCCATTTCAGTGAGTCTCCAACGGATAAACAATTTGCTTTGCAGAAGGTGAATTAAGTCCATGAAGAACACACTGGAGGAGTGTGTGGACTTGTATTCAAAGCAGTAAGACTCCATGTGTCAATTATCGCCAGAGCCAAAGTGGGACTCATTTTCGGTCCTGGAGTTTCATGGCTTAGACCGGTCCACTTTAAATTTAAATTGAAAGATTTACAGGTTCAATTAACCTACCATTCGTGTCTTTGGAAGGTGGGAGGAAATCGGAGTATATTAGTTTCGCTTGAAGAATAAATCACGTTGTGGCGTTTTCTACTGGATTAGCAGGTTTTATCGTCGTCACTTCACAACACGTCATTAGCGCTATTCTAAGGATGCTTTGTCGTGGTTACAATTAACACTTGTGATTGTGTTTAATGTGATATTTTGTACAGATTGGTTGTAATAAAGTAACAGTGGTGTTGTTTCTAGTCGTGTTTTGAATTATTGCTGGTGGTGCCCTTAGCAACAAAGGTAGTGCCGTCAGTGCTTCAGGGCATGTCCTATAAGGGCCTACACACTAAAGACAAAGTAGAGAAGGACTACAAAAAAAACGTTTCTTTCTTTCCCGATTTCACATTGAACCGTAAGAATTGGCTTTGTGGCTGCGCCAAAAATCAGCCCAGCCCACCGGGTATTTTCCTGGTGCTAAACATTGGCGATTCCCGGCCTACCGCGAGCTAATCAGAGTTGAATCTTCCCATAGCAGGTGACATTTAAGATACCACACCCGGCTGAAATATCAATGACCACACATATTTCTTATGAGTACACATTCTTAGATGTTAGGGTTATGAAAAACAAGTCTGAGTTATCGCAGGGCTTTCCACATCCTGAGCATAAGCGTTATTCAACAGCTAGCTTGCTAGCTAAATGGGCTACTTTTCAGCGGACGGATACATGTCAGGTTTGTCCTCTATGTCATCTCGCTTGATGTGTCGGTGTGTCAGAGCTGCTTTTGGGAAAATCAATCGTTATCAAACATGGCGACAGGGATTATTCAACTTGTGGCTCCTCTTTTATGACAGACATTTGAGCACATACTTCCTGCTTGTTATTTACCCACAATGCTTTATATTTGAAATCTATTATGTGAGTTTAAATAACTGAAAATACATAACACTTTGGAATTTAAATAAAAATACTGAGTTGTTCTGAAAATCCAGGTGCATTTTAGAGTGAGGACCTAGCTAGCTAGTCAAGCGCACGCTGTCATGTGCTTATAACTAAGTAACTCGCAATTGTGCCAGATAACTGCGAATGTGAACGTTGCACTCAAGTTCTTATTAAGTGGAGGAGGGGGCGACTCATGCCAGATGTCTCAATGCATCATTTGGCAACATTTTAGCCACGGCCAAAAATCTGGAAGACTTGGTACAAAACAGTTTAGCGCTATATCTCCGCAATTCATGACTACATTGTTGTCAGCCCTTGCATGTGGTTTTCAGTAATTCTCCGTAAATTCGCTTCACATGGTCTTTAAGGAACAGTCTCCTCTTCCTTCTAGACGATGATGAACTTCAGTTTTGATGAGTAGGAATGGACTTTCAAAAGATGAGTCATTTAAACTGATTTTAGTTGAGATTTTGAAGCAAAATGTTTTCCCACACAATGTGTCTCCATTTTGGGGTTATATTTGAGGCCAGGATCCGCCCTCAGTCACTTGCTATCTATCATACCTTCCCTGACTCCATGAACTGAATTGCAGTTTTGTTCTGATTTGTTCTCACAAGTAGTTATTGCAGCGCCTACTGCTGTGAGAACGTTTTCGTCACGTCCAAATACACAGTTGAGGCAATTGTTTCACTGCCACTGTTTTATTAAATAATGATGTTGTCACATCCTCAAAAAAAAAAAAAAAAAATCAACTGTTGGACATCCTGGAGATACAGATAAACACATTCAAACTCCGTGTAACCACCAACAGATTTGGTGATCTAAACGGCTTCAGGACACTTCCGTACTGGTGACGAAAATATATTTTTTTTCATAATACGTAACACCCACCCCTCCCGTTTATTTTTTTTTTACTGCTCCTTTGCAAAAGAAATTATCTAAATAAATAAATATTATATATATATATATATAATTTATATATATAATTTATAATTTATTTATAATATTTATTTATTTATTTAATTTTATATATATCACCTCACTTCAATATAGTTACTTGACACCAAATTGGTATCAGATGGCACCAAAGTAATATTTTTATATTAGACTAGCACAAAAAGAGGAAGGATGATTTTTTTTTTTTCAGGGAATAAAAGATGATAACGCGCCAAAAAGTCTGTAAATAGACAAATTTGTAACTGTAAAACTGTGTCTATGTGGGTGATGACATCAGTGAGTCTTGAGGGGCATGCAATCAAAGGTGTTGGTCCCCACGCATCACCAAAACTCTTCTTGCCATTTATAGGCGCCAGCCCACCTGTGACCCCCAAAGGGATACAACACAGAAAATCGATAAGGTTCCATCTACCACAGAAACAGCTTGCGTCATGGCAATTGCAAACGTATGCACAGTGGTAACACTTCAAGGTAAAAACAATTTACTAAATTAAAGGAATTCTTCACCAATGAATTATTATTGTGAGTTTATTGTTATTTGGTGATTTTTGTGAGCGTACATGACATTGAAACTAGTCTGAACTCGCCGTGGTCATTCCAAGTGCTAAAAATAATGTATATATATATCAATGGGTAAAGGTAAACAAAATTTCACGCTAAATAATAACATTGTCATAACAGTGTAAAAGTTTTCATTTACAAAACCGTTTTAAAAAAATGATGAAAATCCCTGCATTGCTTTGCTATAATAGTTCAGAAGGTTTAAGGAAAAATGCAGTGCGGGGGCGATTACAGCATTAGCATGAGTTCCAGACTCAATCTGAAATCATTATGCATGTCTTGATTTTTCTATTTTTAAAAGGAGTAGTCCTTTTTTAAAGAGTAGTCTTTTTTGTAAAGAGTATTTTTTTTAAGGAGTAGTCTCTTCAAGTACAAACAGATCCCCCATTTCTGATCACTGGAGCCCGAACATGATGCCATTACAGAAGTTGGCCCCAGGTTTGCCGCACCAAAGCAGACAATCTAGTTGCATCTAAACACAATTTGTAGTTCAATACAAGGCTTGCCCAAGTGAAGGTAGAGAGTAAAATATCAGAACAGCTGAATTCAAAACAAAGATGGTTTCCAAACATGAGGATTGAAGAAAGTTAGAACTACAAAATTGTTTCGCTATGGAAAAAGTCCAACGTAATTTCTACGTGAAAATAAGTTCAAGATATTTCGAACCGAATGCAGATTCTCAGTTAAGTCCCCTCCGTCAGATGCCATTGGCCTTATTAAGCGACGTGCTGCTCTTTTGCTTCATCCCCATGTCCGACATTATGGCTTGCTCAACAACATCTGTCAAGGACAGCTTGTCCTCTGCTTCATTTTCTCTGTGATAGAAGTAGTTGAAATTGGAGACAATGACAGGAACCGGTAGCGCAATGGTCAATACACCAGCAATGGCACACAAGGTCCCGACCATTTTGCCCCCGAGGGTGATGGGACACATGTCCCCGTAGCCTACAGTGGTCATGGTCACCACTGCCCACCAGAAACCATCCGGTATGCTGACAAACTGTGTGTTCGGCTCATCTACCTCCGCAAAGTAGATGGCGCTGGAGAAAAGGATAACTCCAATAAAGAGGAAGAAGATGAGTAGGCCAAGTTCTCGCATACTGGCCTTAAGGGTCTGTCCCAGGATTTGCAGCCCCTTGGAGTGGCGTGACAATTTAAAAATCCGAAATACCCTGACCAGACGGATAATGCGAAGGATGGCCAAAGACATATTCTGTCCGGACACCTCTCCGGGTTTTGTGACCAGTTCTGTCACCACCGTGACAAAGTAGGGGATGATGGATATGACGTCAATAATGTTCATAAGATTGTGAAAAAATTCTCTTTTGCTCGGGCAGACCAAAAATCGGATACACAGCTCAAAGAAGAACCAGGCAATGCAGGCAGTCTCAATCAGGAAGAAGGGATCGGAGAAAACTGTGGGTATTACGCCAGATGGCGCCGCAGAGCTGTAAACTCCAGATAGGTTGGCGGGCTGCGTGTTTGTGGGCACAACGATGTCGGTGTCATCTCTGAATTCCGGCAGCGTTTCCATGCAGAAAATAATGATGGATATGACAATAACGAGCACGGACACGAGTGCGACGCATCGAGCCGCATTGGAGCTCTCTGGGTACTCGAGCAGCAGCCAGAATTGTCTGGAGATATCATTATTAGGTAGCGGGATCTCAACATCCCGAAGGAATCCTTCTTCATCTCGAAATTGCTCCATGGCTTCCGTTCCAAGCCCGTAAAATATGATTTCATCAGCAAACACGTCCAGGGGAACATTCGCCGGACGTCTGACCTTGCCCCCAGACTGATAGTAATACAAAATCCCGTCGAAGCTGGGTCGGTTCCGATCGAAGAAGTATTCATTCCTCATGGGATCGAAATAGTCCATTCTCTTCTGAGGGTCTCCGAGCAGCGTATCGGGGAACTGGTCTAAAGTTTTCAGCTGAGTCTCGAAGTGAAGGCCGGCAATGTTGATAATGACTTTTTGGTCTCCGTCGTCCAATCCTCTTTTATCGACAAAAAGGTCTTCGCAACACTCCTTAGCGAGTTGGCTGAAGATTGCCTCGCTTTCTTTCGTGCCTTCGCTGCTTAGGAGCAGCTTCCAGTTGGAGATCATACTGGAGCGGCTACTTCTGCCCTCCATGCTTGGAGTCAGCATCGGGGAATGAGGTACATCCAGTGTCTGCAGAAATGGGAGTGGTATTGATGAAGTGGATTCCCACTTGCACGAGGGAACGGGACTGGTGTGGGACGGTGTGCGGGTGGAAAACTGCGGGGCTCGCAGTCGGTAGTTGCCACCTGGCATGTCGTGTTCTGCGGGTACGTCCGCAGTAAGAGCTGTGGTCTCATCCGCATAAGCGTCCTCATCTTCGAGGCCCACGCCAAGCTCATCCAGGCTCCCAAAGTCTACCAGGGCCATGTCCATGGCTCCGGTTCAGCCCAAGCAGACCAACAGGACCCGGGATCAAATAATCATACACAGCTGGGGGAGGGGCTCAGTCAGCAGATAGCAACTCATAGGCAGTCAGAAAGTCGGCTTTTTTTTTCCTCCTGCACACCTGCGGAATGAGGCACACAAGAAGTTAGTCAGTCTGACATAGAAATTATGTCAAAATTATATGAAGCCCTCATCGAGGCACGAAATTTTGGAGTCGCAAGATATACGCCAAAAAAGGTTGAAAGGCAGAAAAAAAAGACAACAATTGCCTTCTTGTCTTTCTTTCTTCACGTCGTTATCGAGGAGGCGCTGTGATGAGTCATTGTAACTGTGAAAAGAACAGCATACACTGAAAGCGAGGGTCGCTTGTTTGGCTAAAATGTTTTCAAATGTTGGAGAAATGACGCATCAGAGGCTACCGCCATATCATTTGAATGGCCCTCAGTCAGTTAGTGAAGCGTAAAATGCAGTGTAAAAAATAAATATATATATATATATATAAGTATATATATGTATATATATATATATTATATTATTTATATATTATTATATTTATATATTATATTATTTATATATTATTCATATATATATATATATATAAGTATATATATGTATATATATATATTATATTATTTATATATTATTATATTTATATATTATATTATTTATATATTATTCATATATATTTATATATTTATATATATATATATATATATATATATATTCTAATTCTAATTTCTATATATATATCCTGAAAAAACAATGTTCATATTTAATACAGCATCCTTAATTTTCAATTACAGAGGGCTAACACTTCCTGTAGTTGTTTAACATGTTTGCACACACTGCAGGGGGGGATTGATTTTAGTCAAAATATTGTCTAATTTTGAAAAATATTCCCAAAGCATGTGCATCTGTTTGATCAAGACAATCATGACAATTTGGCAACACAAAGGAAATGTTGATTTCCCGATATCTCCCAATAGAAGTCATCAACATTTTGCATCGGACCGCATACGAAATGGTTGTGAAATCGACTCTTTGTTGCAACTCTTCATTTTCAAGGCTTTCTGTTGTCCAGCGGCCTTTTGCAGCTCGCCATACTGTAACGCGTCAACACTCTGCTAATTATAGTGCATGGAATGGTCCTAATTGTTATGACAACAAGCTCAATTACCGACAAGGACGAGGTCATGCGAAACAAGAGTGACCATAAAATTGACACTCCTTTTGACCTCATGAAATTTTCATGTAAATGAAGAACGTAATACTGAACCTATTAATACACGGATGAAAAGTGGGAGATGAACTTATACGTTCTCACACCACCATGTCTCCCATCCTTTACTTTCAACTAGCCATAAAGTTTTCATGATCCATTCATTACATTCCAATATTTCACCGTCATCTTCGAGATCTACGCAGTCATGTGACAGATGAAGCAGTGCCCTGTCTTCTCCAAATAATCTTCCATCATTAGAAAGCACGACTCTTCTTGGCAACAGCGGAGCTTATGAATGATCAAATGTCACATTCCCGGATGCACAAATCACGGTGGCATACCGCTTTGTCCGCACGCTGTAAAACACATTGGCTCGTCAGGAAGGTGACTCTTTTTTGTAACAAGAGCATGCCTGAACACCCTCTGCAAGCTTCTTGTCAACAGCGTTCAAACGTTATGTCTTTATCTATTTGTCACCCTCATGTTCTAATCGTTCCACTGCTGAGATATTTATTTATTATTTTGGTCATTACAGAACAAAACTAAAATAATAATGTCAGTAATCAATGATTTAATACTCGAAAATTCATTTAACTCATTGACTACCACCCGAGTTAAAAAATAAATAAAAAATGGATCTTTGACGTCTTCAGCCGTCAATGGTAGTCAATGAGTTAAGTGTTGCCAGGGTTGGGAAATGAAAAACTAACAAAATTGACAAAATAATAGTTAATGTTTTGGGAACATGGACTCCAATTTCATGCGAAGGAAACAACACGACCTTGAACTTGTGGCGGGACGGCTTAAAACAGAGGTGTCACATGAGGCCCATGTGAATGCCTGGCGCTCTTTCTATTCTTGCCATTCTAATAATACACAACATTGCGGGAGAAAGCCACAAGATAATAGCATGCGCCACACGTACGTTAAAAAAAAAAAGAAAAAAGGGGAGGAGCGCACGTCGAGTGAGATTTGGGATGCGACGTCAAAAATATGCTATAGCGAGGAATTTTACTCAGCGAACCCATGTGACTTGAGCATATGTGTGTAAACATGAACAGATGTTCAGCCACAGCGAGTTTAGCTTCAAAGCAACTCTTCCATCGCGGGGCAGATAATATGTCCAAATATTGTAACTTGTTATCTATAGTTTATAAATTAAATCGAGTGGATTCGGCGAAAGGAATGAACACTTGTTAGTATTTTGGGTACAACACATAACACGTGGGGAAACCCTTACAAACATTTGTTGAACATGCTAATTATGTATGGATTAGATTGAGATTATATCCGGTGAGCTCCTCTGAAACTTGCATTGTATGAGTCGAGCACACTAAATATTGGTCACTAAGATTATTTTTACAATATCTTCAGCGCGTGATGACATAATCATGTCAAAAGAAGCCGTGTGGTGTGGCTGACCTCGTGTATCGTCCACTCTTTGTTATGATTTGGTGGCAGCTTGTCTTTGGTTGTGGGAGGGCTTTAGTTGGTAGAGGTGATATTTTTGGACAAGATTTTTTGGGATTAATGCAGGCTGGGCAGCGCAGTGCCATAAGCCGAGGGATCATTTGTGTCAGATCAACCCAGATGCCAGCGAGCCGTCATAGATAGGCAGACAAACACAAAAAGTAGCTTCCGCACTCAAACGCACGCCCACAGGCACGCGTACGCGCTAAAAACACCATTAATATATTTAAGCATCTGTGGTGTATTTGGAAATGAAACAGGCGTAAATGTTTTTCACTGTTCGTGTAGAACTGGACATGCACTGCTTGTTGTTGGGTCGAAATTTATTTGATTTTTTTTAATACTTTTTTTATTTTATTTTTTTTTATAAGGAACCAATACATATCATCTTTCCACATTGAAATCAATGGAAATTAAATTAAAAAATTCAAGCCTGCCCCGCCAAAAAACATTACATTTTGTATTGGGTTTTTAGTAGGAAAAATAACTTTATAAAAATAACTTTATGAAGCCATTCATTTAAAAAAAATAAAATAGAATTCAAACAATTTTGCAACGTACTTCTATCTAATGGACTCCTTTGAGCACTAATACAGACATACTGGACGGCAATATTAATAGTCGTTCTTCGCGGAGGATAAAGAAAATGTGTCCGTGAGCGGGGACTCAGATGTGATTTTGGAACTGGGGAGATGTGGACCAAGTTTATGAAAAAAAAAAAAGAAATGTTAAAAATAAATCAATAAATAACTAGACCTGAAAATGAAGATTTTCCCGTTTTTATCCCGGGTACTTTCGGAATAGCAATCAAACGACTTTCTTTAACCTTTGTGTTATCAGTCATCGAGTCAGGGAGGATTGAAAAGGTCTTTACGTTCAAAATTCAGGAAATGAGAGTGAGGAACTTATCACAACGAAGCCTCGTAGTGTCAATTTCTGTTTCTAAATCTAATGTCACGCCCCGCGATGAGCTCCTTGCGCATTATTGACACCAACGGCCGTTCACAACGCAACCGCATCCGCAATTAAAAGAGAATGCAACCACAACTTCTATTTGCTAAATAATTTATTTGGACTTGCCTGGATTCTAAACTGCACATGAGCGTTTTCTCCGCATCCACATGTGTTCCACACATGTGTTATTTATGTGCAGTCCCCGCGAGGCATTTATAAGATGCAAGCTGACAGGGGTGTGTCAGCAGGCTTTAGGCCAAGTTCCCGTTCGCAGCAGCTGGGTCCAAAATCCGTCTTTGGCCTTTTCACACACGCACGCACGCACGCACGCACGCACGCACGCACGCACGCACGCAGACACAGGAACAACAGCCTGAGCAAAATGAAAATCCCTTCCTAATGAATTAAAAACTTCCTGTAAAAGCATCGATAAACAGCCACCGCAGGGAGCCTACTTAAGTGATATCATCCTCTGATTTCTGCGAAACGGTTGAAATCAAGGACTCTGGCCGAATTCTGAGCACGCAGCATCGATTCAGTGATTACGTGAATGTGAATTGAAATGGTTGTCTGTCTCTACATGTGCTCTATGAATGACGGTATAGTTTGCCTTTGGCCTCAAGTCAGTTTAAGCTAAGCCCCGGCTCACGACCCTGCGCAGGATAAGCAACACAGAAAATGGACGGATGGATAAAATACTATACAACATTTACGAGTGGAACATGCGGATAATATTCGAATAATAGTGCATCATGATGTAATTCTATTTCGTGTGAAACCGGGGGGCGGTGACCTTTCTTGTTACATCGCCTCCTTTTTGTGCAGATTTGGAACAAAAACTCATAGAAATTGTATTCTCATCACCTATAAGAGAACATTTGCTTGCAAGACAAGAGGCAACATTTGTTATTGTGGATCCACTTCACCAACTACAAAACACACACAAACCCTTCCGCCCCGACTCCCCGCCCCCTCCCTCCTCCAAAAGAGATTACGCCTGTCTCATTTACAGAAATGTTACATTATTTTCCAGAAGTCCACTTTTTATGCCAGACAGGGAAAATATAGCCATCTGGACCGACTATTACACTAATCCCAGGTGCCCCACAATCATATAAAGTAGCCAGCCGCGCGCACACGCACGTGCACGTGCACGCACACGCAAGCATTCTAACCGCCGAACACATCGTTTTACTCTCCGTGCATGTGTTTTTTTTTTTTCCAGCGACTAGTTTCTGTGTTCTAATGCTACAAATCAAGTTGTATAACAGGACTTAAAAAAAATAAGGACGATAACTTCATTTTGTCATTTTCTCACTGAAGAAAATTCAATGCACTTCATGGGTGCCGAAACTCACCACGTGAATGGTGGTTTTTAAATTGACAGATTTTTCTGTTCATGCATGATTATTATTCTTAATTGTAAATTGCAGCTGCGTCCTAAGAGGGCGGCACGGTGGATGCCTGGTGCGCACGTCCGCCTCGCGGTACAGTGGTGCAGGGTTCGTTTCCGGCCTCCGGCCTTCCTGCGTGAGGTTTGCATGTTGTCCCTGTGCCTGCGCGTGTACCTCATGATAAAATCTACACCACGGAAGGGAAACTGGGGGCCCGTGGGCCTCGTGCAACCGCACTTTAATTGAGAATTGAGAACTAGAATATGAAAAGAAATCTTTTTTTTGTTTTATTTTATTTTATTATTTTTCTTCACAAACACCAAAATCCTGGGGAAAAAAATTGAAAAATAAATGATGTAAAAAATCAATTATATGAAAAATCAGTGTGGGGGGGGACTGCCAATATGCAAATCTGCGGGAGGCAAAGTGCGAATATGTAGGGCTCGACTGTAGTTTCAAGTTGTAATCTCACCTCTAGGCAGACGTCTTAGTTGCCTTTTATTATAATGTGAATATTTTTTTTTTTTGCTGTTTAGAAGAAATATGCAAGACAAACATAGTACTTCAATTATATAAAAATTTTGAGTGAGTTTATTTTGGTGAAAACTAAACGTTCTTGTTCAAGAGTTTTGTGCTGTCCTTGAATGGTCATTTTTATGCAAGAGGGCCCTTTGCACTGGAAAAAAAATATGGTCTGTAGTTATTTTGGTTTAGGATAGTGTACTTTTATACATAGATGTAGAATTATGTACGTAATTTTTCCTTACTTAAAATAACAATTTGGTCATGCATCTGGTTAGTCCATGGATGAAAAATTGTGTCCACCCCAGAATTTTAGTTGCACATCCCAGAACAAATTGAGATACCCCTGTCTCCCGAATGTTTTGTGAATTACCTCATATATAAAAAAGAGTTGACCAATGAGGAGATGTCAAGACAGTGACATTTCAGTCAGAGTAGCATTTGAAGTTAATTTATACAATTGGCAAAGGAACCCTATCAGATAAACTGAGTGGCTTTTCAAAATGAACTCAGGGGAAATTATAATGGAAAAAAAAAACACATGATCACAAAAGTCCAATGTTAAAGTGTATTGTAGGATTATTAAAATACTATCAGAATGTTATCATTATAAACTTGCTAATAAATCACAAAAACAAGACACAAAATGAGAATAAAGGCAGATAATACTTTTGTAAATCTATTCTGATTAAAAGTCATTTTGGCCACAGTTACATCACTTGTGGTTAGTTAATTGGTTGTCCATGAAATTATGACTGCCCAATGGTGTTTTTTCCCCTTTTTTTTTTTTTTTTTTAATTTTCTTGAAGCTACTGTTAAGATGATTGCGCAACACATAAAACACTCAGTCACACACAGTTTGTTTCACCGAACACGTGTAAGGATGAGAAAGTCACAGAAGTACCTTACCTCAATTTCCACAGAGACCTTTCAAACTCCTCCACCCTGCCGGCGTAGGTCCCGCTTTCCTGGCTCTCCGGGCCGAACCGGAGGCATGTTGAGTGCACACTGCACCCAGCCCGCACATCCACAGCTTGCATTGTTGCACCGGTGGCACAAATGCACCCCCCGCGGGCAGGTGGAGGTCACACTGGGGCCAGATGTCGTAGTGATATAACGAGAACATAATGACGTTTTATTTGGCCAATTCCCTGCTTGTCTTCACCCTCAGGAAAAAAAAAAAAAAAAACTACAACAACTGTGCAGCAGGACGAGAGGGAGTGAAAGATGGAGATGATGAGTGAGAGAGAGAGAGAGAGAGAGAAACTAAGAAGATTAAAAAAAAGGTTGTTTCCTAACCTCTGTCATAAGCTGCCTCATGCTCTCTTGGCTGCACTCCATCATGATGACTCTCTCATTCTCTCTCATCTCATCCCTGATTAAGACGAAAAATCATTTGTGTTTGACAGACATGACATGGGACGAAAGACATGAAATGTTCTCACAAAATAGGTATAATGTAATAATTGGAGAGTTTAATATCATTCCCAAGAACAAAGTGAGAAAATGGAGTGCACTTTTGTCAGAAATCACAATAATTCACCTTGATGTCACGCCAGGGGGACAAAAAAAAAAAAAACAATTGCGAAAATCTGGAGTTTAGTTGTCATGTGTGACATGTCAGTCGAAACGAAGATGTGACGTGAGATTTCCATTTCAACATGATGAAAATTCACGCATATAAAGGCTCTATTTTCATGTCCAGAACCCGTCTAGTCTTTTGTCTAGTGTTTTTTTTTTTTTCAATAATAATGCCAATTCTTACCTCAACTCAACTTTCCAGGAAATCTAACAGGTCTGAGAGGGGCCAATTAAACTTTGGATGGGGAAAAAAAAAACGAACAAAGAGACAAACAAGCACAAGAAAAAAAGGGAGGTCAAAACAACAAGAAGCCCAACAAAATAAGAGTCGCGATAACGGTTCGAATTCTTCTAAATCTTTTTATCATATAATACGTACCTGAGTGATTGTCTGAGATTGGAAGGTTTACACCCGGTGTGGGACAGTCAGCTCCATTCAGATCATTGAGAAGTGTTTTATTAACATTAAAATTGTGCCTTGCTGAAGCCTGAAACTGGAAAGCTTCTGGTCAGCATTGCGTAGGCAGTGAAGAGATGCTGCTCTCTGCTGGCGTTTGTTGGGAGCTCAAACAGATTTGGACGCTCAATCCAGTTTCCTGTCCTCAGGTGAGTTGCAGCAGGAAGAGAAAAGAAAGCGGTCGGACAGAGACTCTTGATTAACATGATTGAAGACCCCAGCTCTATTCCAAGGATGGACCAAGATTGTTCCCTCCAGAAAAATGAAACGATGCATCAGTCACTTTGACAATTAGAATGAATCAAAAATGACTTCCTTTCTTCTTTTTAAGATATTTCCATTTCTTCATTTTAAGTTTGACCTATAAGAGCAAAGTAACAGCCTCAATTCGCCTATCGTCACCTCACCAGAAGAGGAAGGGGGGAGGTTAGAGGAGAAGCTGCAATAAAACAGGTTAAAATCCAGATGTAATTGGATGAGGCAAGGCCAGGTTTTAGTTTAATACCAGGTGTGGTTTAACCAAATACGATTTAAGCGCACATGTAGATGCTATAATTTCCACACGTAAACTCATGGCTTGGATGATCACTATTTTCATTATTATTATTATTATTATTATTATTATCATCATGATTATAATTATTATTGACATCGGTTGAGGGTGAGGCCGTGCTCTTTGCGATAGAGGACCCTAATGGAGTGTGAGTCAACGAGCACTTCAGTTTGACATACAATTATAAAAGATAAACTGTTGACTGCTAATGCTACGCAATCACCACTCCATTATGTGATGCATACTTGATCAATACTCTAATAAGCGGTATTAAAAAGAAACGCCGAATGGCCCGTGCGGGGCATGTAAGCACATATAATGCACCTGCAGAGAGGATAGAGGAGGTTAAAAAGAATGAACGAGCACCAGAGACCTGGGGGAGAGGGGGGGGGGGCATGCGACTGGGTTTTAGAGCTCATGAATTATTCATGTGCCTCAGATATTTAAAGCTCTCTATATCATGTTTGTGTGCCGTGTGTGGGAGTTGGCTAAGTCGGGTGGAGAAGATGGAAGTCTGTCTGTCTTGTCTGTCTGTTCCTCACTATAATGACTGCCCGAATGCATGGAAACACACTTACACGAGCAATTGGACATGCTCAAACTGAATCACGCGTCTATTTAATTTCATTTCATTTGTATTAACTGCCACCAAAGAGCAGAGAAGAGAAGTGCTAATTTGTAAAGTGTCCTGTAAAGCGATTTAGAAAGATTTCTTCATTGTATGTGGAAGTGGGTGAATAAATAAGTAAAAAAAAAATATACGTAAAAACATCAGCCTTGACATTTAAAGCAATACAATGGCTATACTTCCTCGTGGCCGCCAGGGGGCAGAAAAGATTACAGGGAAGAAAAAAAAAAGATTTTTACGTGATTTATTCTTTTGTTGACCTCATTCATGGAATGAAATTAACAAGATTCACGGACCGGAAAAACCTTGAGGAAAACCTTTACTGTCATTTACTTTTAGAGAGGTAAAGGCTAACAGCAGAAAAGCTCTTTGTAGTTTCTAACTCGGTTCTTCTTCTTCTTATTATTATTATTATTATTATTATTGATTTGGTTGCCA
Organism: Idiotropiscis lumnitzeri; assembly: GCF_059441095.1. Classification (NCBI taxonomy): domain Eukaryota; kingdom Metazoa; phylum Chordata; class Actinopteri; order Syngnathiformes; family Syngnathidae; genus Idiotropiscis; species Idiotropiscis lumnitzeri. Next base: position 6,899,468 of record NC_142393.1, read on the forward strand.
TAGGATAATGGAATGATTTCCCACAGTCATTCTATTGAATTTATTCATATTCATGTCTGCAAATGAGGCTTAAAAACTAACATCTGTTCACTGCTCCGCAACTAGTGCAATTTAATCAGAACGCTACTGTTTTACTTACTATAGTGTTTAAGTCTATATTTTTGGGGGAGTAATGAATACCATCAAGTCAGTATAGAGAATTGACACAAAGGGCTCTATTTTCATGTGTGCTCTGCGTCAAAACTGGTGCATCTTCTGTCAGAGCAAGTCTGGTGAACTGTGTTTGGAAATTTGAAGGACCATGCTGCACCTCGCTAGAATTTACAATAGACTTTTAGATTTTCTACTACACGTCCCTAGCGCACCTGACAATTTGGTGACAGAAAATAGAAATTGAATGTAGTACGACCTTAAGAACATGTAAACGCGGGTCTAAGTTGTGGTGTAGGTGGTGTAACTTGATTTGGGAGGATTTGACCAATGCAAAGGCAAAGAGATTCTCTGCTCCGCTCATATGTGTCGTGGATGTCATCATATATCCAGAAGTGGACACGTCAGTCCGTCAGTCATCGCCGGTGACAGCCAATTGGTATCGAGAACATGGTGCAGCCCAATTGTGTTGATTATCTTTTTTTTTTCTTTTTCGTTTGCATGGAGTGGGACTACTCAATGAACTGGACAAGCTCTGCGCACCAAAATAGGGCCCTAAATGTACGCTAAATAAAAAACACACCAGCCCAGTGTAAACTCACATGCACTCCTGTGTTGAGCCGTAAGTAAACCTGGATGATGGGAAGCAGTCGGAAGAAAGTAGGTCAAGCCCACTAATCAATTGTGTCGTCTTTCTGCAAAAAATATTTTCAAAAATCAACATTAGAATGCCATCCATGTCAATTGACCAAACGTGAGCACGGAGAGCAGGACGAACTCTTTCATCTATTTCGAGCAAGGAGGCGGAATTCCTTTGTCAACATCGAGGGGATTAGCAGTGAGGGCTATAAATAGAACACAACTGCAAGGGGGCTTCCACTGTTGCCACAGGAATGATGACAAACACCTCCTCCTCCATCGCTCTCCTCCACGTGGACACTCAGAAATGGTCCAGGTTTCCCCCCATAGAACCAGTTCTGTTACAAAGACAGTTGATACGTCATTAAAAGCCCCCCGTATGAGTTTATAAATCAGCATTTACGGCTCTGATCAACATTTTTTTCTCCATAGCTATGAATTTTGAAAAAGTCAAGTATTTCAACAATGACTTTTTTTTTTTTTGGGCAGCTAGCCAAAACTTGTGGCTAAGCTAGGTCCTGGAAAAGCTTCCAAACTACTGATTAGTATTGATGGTAAAATGAAGCTTCATGAAGCGCTTGTGATGTTTTTTACTCCTCTACGTAGTGCTCTTCGTTTAAAGATAAAGGCAAGTGCAATAGAAATGTATTAAATTTCCACAGCATCTTTAAACCAGGAGTGCCATCAAGAGGAGTCCAAATAATCACGAAGCTTCATTTGTCCATCATTACTGATTAGTTGTGACGTTCGACCAATCAGGTCCACGCTCTTTCACGCTGAAGTTCCCCTGATCCGTTCTGACTCTTTTAAGTGACTTTCTTGAATTATTTAATTTGTCCTCCTCCATTTTATTGGTCATCTCCAACCGCCGTAGCTTGACCTGTCAGTCAGCTTGCGCCTTTCTGACAGGCAGAAGAAGAAGAAGAAGCTGGAGCTCGAGTGAGTTTGATTTTATCTTTTAAATGACTACATTTTTATTTAGTCTAATTCAAAATAATCTGATGAGAAATGTCGCAACACCCTCTATTGACCAGCCACCAGCGCTGCCATCATTCCAATCATTCTTAGTGAATGTCAGTGGAGCTGGTTCGGGTCCAATGTCTTGCTCAAGGACATTTGAACAGATTTAGTAAACTTCCACTTACTGACCTGAGTGCTATCCTTAGCCGACTTCCTGGAAGCCAGCCAAGTGTGATGGACAGAGGGTGCATCACTCGGGATAATGTGAACAGTAGGCCTGTGTCTACTCTGCCGCCAAGACAGAAACATGAGAGGAAATGTGTGCTTAGTGAAATGTGAGAAGGAAGGACAAGAGCGGATGAGCTCAGTAGGCCCGAGCACAAACGACAACATGAAACAAGCATTTTCTGCCACAATAGGAAGTAGACCACCAGATAACACATGGTTCTGAACTTGTTTCAACTCGTCCCATTTTCTGTCGAAACAGGAGACGTGCGTTTTTCTTTTCTCGGTGCCAAACGCTCTCCCGCACTTTCCCTGACTGCAGTTTATGAATAGGGCACTTTGCGTTCGCTGTAAATCAAAGACAAGCAGCATAAAGACTCACTTAAGAAAAGTGCATGACAAAGCCAAGGTGAAGGTCTTCGGTTGACTAAAATGGCACCGCTCTAATGGGTCGTGGTGTTTCCGTCAATACAGGACGGGAATATTCTTTCATGTGGTTGACTTTTTTCTTACGGGGAACTGAATAGACACTGTGAGAAGTTGTTTGCTATTTAAATCTCGCATGAAATCAAACAAAAAGGCCAATGGCGCAATTTCCTTCGCAATACTGCTAACTGTACAGGTGTGGGCAAACTACGGCCCGGGGGCCACATGCGGCCCATTAAACGTTTTAATCCGGCCCGCCAAACTTGAAAAAAATTAAATGAATAAACCTTGTTAATGTTTTATTTTCTAAGTACTGTGTTTTTTTTCTCAAAGACAAATATATTGTTGAAATGCTTTTGTTCACTTTCATTTAAAATTAAATGTATTTTTTGTTTCTCAGATGAAATGACCAAAACACTTCATCCATCTGCTCCTGGTCCGGCCCCCTTCTGTCAAATTTTAGAACCCATTGTGACCCTCCAATCAAAAAGTGCTAACACATCAATTTGGCCACACGGTACAGTGTAAAAACGTCAGAAAAATGACACAGTCGCTCTTGGATATTGTCATTGTTTTATCATGAAGACCAATATAATTCATAGTACATTTAAAATGTCCATTTCATTTTGAATGATTAAATATTCTCCAGACATTCTATATTACGTTTGTAGTTATTCACTGGAAGTCCTTCTGAAGGGCATGGCGAACGCTAATTTGTAGGTAATGAACAGCCTGTACACACACACACACACACGCACGCTTGCGCACGCACACACAGGGAAGCTAACAATAACAAACTGTGCAAAACAATGCGGTACCTCATGAATATATTCTAATTGAAATTATATTTCCCAAATGATTTTTTTTTTTTTTTTTTTAAAACAAAGCATTCCAAACGTACAAAATACACTTCAGCTGCATGTACCATACCTTGGCTAAATTGTGAAAGCGCACACTTACTGAATATTCCCTGCTTTTCAAGCATGTTTACACGTCACAAATCGATGTAAATCGGAAGCTTGAGGCGTTTTGACATCATTAAAAGCAATCGCTGGGTACGTGAGTGTTCCTTGTTTGATGAGCAATCCATTTTAGTGTCAGTCTCGACTCTTGACAGCAGATGTTAGACTAAAAGCGAGCATCACGCTTGCGGCAGACGAGATATACTGTCGATTTGTCTCCATCCAGACAGGTGTTTCGTCGACTCACCGGTTTGCTGATGTGAAGTACAGCAGTGATTTTCCTCTACGGAGATGTGCTTGCCTGTCACGTTGGTTGTTGACTGTACTGTATCTTGTGAGCAAAAAAATTGAATGCATGCAGTCTAGACAGATTTTGCAGGCTGAGCAAAGACACACAGGTGCATTGTGTAATAATAATGCCCGTCAGGGACAAAACATTGTGTGGGCAGTGAGTGTAACTTTTAATTTCTTTATGCTCACATTAATTCCTGAATTTGGCTGATAATGCAGCTCGTAACCCCTCACTTGATTGTGCTCTGTGTACATGTGCCGAATGTTGACATTGAAGCTGTCAACAGTGTGCTGCGATGATTTGGAATCTGCAGAGTGGGTCAGGGGAATCAGGTGTTTTTTACACTGCTGCATGAAAGCGGCGCGATATTTTTACCTCGTTGAAACAGACTCACTTTGATTGAGACACACCTGACTGAAGAAAAACAATGACATTGGCATTTTTTTTTGTCATGTTCTGTTAGACTTTTGTCTTCCTGAATTGGCAAAATGAGCACTTCCGCATGGCTTGAAGCGCATTGTTCACGTCTTTGTTGTACGAAAAACCAAATGCAAAGACAAACACCCATGTCTTTCACAGTCTGCATATTATGCCATTGCCTATAAACACATTAGAATACATTTGAGTCCATTTGTTGATATTATTCATATTGATGCATGCTATTATGATTACTTCCAAAGACATGCAGCACTACAATAGCAGGATAGCATAGGTTTGATAAATGCTGATGAAAAAAAAAAAAATGTAAGCTAAGTCTGCAACGATAGCTCCATTGGGCACAATTGGAATGATTGTTCAAAGTGCATGGATACAAACATTTACAGTAAACATACTTTAGAAATGTTGATCTTACATCAATTTTACAACGCAAGATGCCAATCCAGGTGGTAGCATGTTTGTCTTTGGTTTCCTGTTGATCCATATACAAACACACGCACACACACACATTTTTATATAGATATTATTTTATATATATATATATATATATATATATATATATATATATATATATGTATATATATATATATATATATATATAATATATATGTATATATATATATATGTATATATATATTTATATATATAAATATATATATACAGTATACATAAGGTCTAGAAGAAAATGAAATGACCTAAGACGCTGGACTGTATTTTTGTGTTTTGACAATTAAAAAAAAAAATCTGAAAATAAATTATTTGAATTGATTAATTTAATAATTCTCGAATTTTTTCCAGAGCTTTTTATTGTAAATCAACAGTCTATAAATATATGTGGTTTCCTGCGGTATATAACAGCAAGCGAAAGAAATTTCTTTTTTTTTTTTAATGAATGCCAACGCACACTACGACAAAGCTTGCTAATTTTTGTACTATCGTTAATAATTTGTTCCTCATGCTTTCATGGGCCTGTAGGGTCAACATACGAAGCGCCTAAATTAGCTGTCGGTACATTGAAGCGGTTAGCTCTGCTCTCGCAAAAGCGTTATTAGAAAATGCGAAAATATCACCACGTTTTGTTTTTTTTTGTTGTTAATTCAAAGAATGTCCATTTCGACAAAGATGGAATGCTATGAAGTTCAGGACAGCTTTGTTTTTGTTGGGCAGTGATGTCGAGCTATGCAGTATTCCTGTTACAATTGGTCTGGGTGGCAGTTAAATAGACACTTAAAGGTAAAACTCTGAACCACAAAAAAACAAAACAAAAACAGCAAATAGGCACTAATGTCGAATGGGCTTTCGATACGTTTGGATCCCATATTTTGCGTATCATACAATCAAGCAAATATTAAAATATCAACCAACTGATGAAATGCAATCAATGTATGAGACATTCACTCTTTGAAGAGACGTTTGCATTGACTCGAAACCAAACCAGGCTTGCTAGTGCGTATCGACTGCATACCCACTAATGCATCATTGAGGACAAGGGGGAAAAAAAGTAATGCCTTGTTGTGGTTCATAGATACAGCACTTGGTCGTGGTCCGTTGTGTTGGTCTCTACAGAGGCCACTGATCTGGACTTTATCTAGCAAGGGCCCAAGGAGGAATGCTAGTGCACTTACGGCGCCAATACCGCTACACGGGGAGCATTTTAATGACCATCAACTAATTGGGTATCAACATCACTGACTTTCTCTGTTGATCCCTTCAGATTTCCCTTGACCATTTTAGCAGGACTCTGGGCAGTTGGGAAAAAACAATTTCACTCACTCATGACCTGGTTGACTCTCAAGTGATCTCGAATTTACATTTCGAGATAAACATGATGTGGATCCTATTGTGCGTTGTCTTGTTGACACGTCTGATGGTTAATGATTATTACTCCATAGGCTACTATTTGGCTACTTTTGCCGGCTGGACAACTACTGTCAGGAAAGTAAGACTATCTCCACGCGGAAGCCAATGATGTCCCAGTGAGACTGGTTGCCGATCTATGATGTGCTCCCGGTTCCCTTTCGACTGTTGACCTTTTCGTCAAAATGATCTGCTCTGGATTCCCACGCTATTTCCCAAATAATGGTCATCTGGGTTTCTTCCTTTTCCAGTCTCCGCAGACTCTACATCAAGCGGAGCATCAATAATAGTGAGCTATTATACATCCGTGCGCATCTTGGTGATGTTTACATAGTTGGTGTTGGCGAGAGTGCAGTTTCCCGTTTTCATGCCCTCTGGTCTAAAGTCCTCAGCGCTGTGGTTGACGGCCTCCTGGATCTCCACATAGTCAGACTTACTGAGTGTTGACCCACTGCCACTCCGACCGCTCTTTTTCAGGTCATCGGCAGAGCTGGCTTTAGCCACACTCGGGATATTTAGATACTGAGCCTGTTCTTCACCCTCCGTCTCTCGGTGGTAGAAGTAGTTGAAGTTTGACACGATGACCGGCACTGGCAGTGCGATGGTCAAAACGCCGGCGATAGCACAAAGAGACCCCACGATCTTTCCTCCGATGGTTGTCGGGACCATGTCTCCGTAGCCCACCGTCGTCATGGATACCACTGCCCACCAAAAGGCCTCTGGGATGCTGCTGAACTGGGATTGGGGCTCATCTGCTTCAGCAAAGTAAACAGCACTGGAGAAGAGGATGACGCCAATGAAGAGGAAGAAAATGAGGAGTCCCAGTTCACGCATACTGGCCTTCAGAGTCTGCCCCAAAATCTGGAGCCCCTTGGAGTGACGGGAGAGTTTGAAAATGCGAAACACTCGGACCAAACGGATAACTCGGAGAATAGCCAAAGACATCGCCTGCTGTCCTGCCTCTCGATCCTCGGGCCTCTCAGCTAGCTCTGTGCCAAGGGTGATGAAGTAAGGAATAATTGCCACAATATCAATGATGTTCATGATGTTGCCAAAAAATCCCGCTTTGCTGGGACAAGCAAAGAACCGGACAAGGAACTCAAATGAGAACCAGATGATACAAAGGGTCTCCACGATGAAGAAAGGGTCAGTAAAATATGACGAGGTCTCATAGGCGGTGGTGATGTTGGAATTGGTTTGGATGGGAAAACTGTACTCCTCGTCTTCATTTCGGAAAATTGGCAGCGTTTCTAGACAGAAGCTCACAATCGAGATGAGAATCACCATGACCGAGATGATGGCAATGATGCGAGCTGGACCTGAGCTCTCGGGGTACTCAAAGAGCAGCCACACCTGTCTCTGGAACTCATTCTCTGGCAACGGTCGCTCCTCTTCCTTTATGAAACCTTCATCCTCCCGGAAGATTTCCATTGCCTCTTCACCCAGTTCATAGAAGCGAATCTCTTCGGAAAAAATATCAAGCGTGACATTCACAGGCCGGCGCAGCCTCCCTCCGGATTGGTAATAATAAAGAATGGCATCAAAACTCGGGCGATTGCGGTCAAAAAAGTACTCGTTCCGAAGAGGATCAAAGTACCTCATCCGTTTCTTAGGATCGCCGAGAAGCGTCTCGGGAAACTGGGACAGCGTCTTGAGCTGCGTCTCGAAGCGTAAGCCCGAGATGTTGATGACGACCCTCTCGCAGCACTCGTGATCGGGCTCCGGGTCGTATTGGTCATGAGCCTGACCGGGATGAGCAGCCGCTTCGTCCGCGGGGTCGCTGGTCGCAACCGTCATGCTGGAGGGCGATGGAACCTGCAGCTTTCAAAAGGGGTGGGGCCACGTTGGGCCACAGGAGATGTGTCTAAAAAGAACTAGAGGGTAGAAAAAAAAGGGAAAACTTTAATTTCACTTTGTTTTGTATGTCACCGACTAATATTGACAGTAACACCCAGGAAGACTGCATTAGTCAAACATTCCAGCAGGCAAGCGAGTCTGCGGGGCATTTGAAAGACAGAAGCAAGGAGGGGCCCGACCATTTGAGCACATCGGCTCCACTTTGTCTCTGAGTATTGGGTTATGAGTTCCTCTCGTATGAGCGTGCTGTTGGATCAATATGCCATCCAGTAATATTATATCAGCTCTCGTAGGCTGCAATTACAACCAATTGATCTGATTATATGCTGAGTGCTCCATACAATCTCTGAGATTATTGCATGAACCTTTAAAAAGAGTTTGATTTTTACCCATGCTTTACCAGAGCCCAAAACATGCAAAAAAAAAGTCCAATACCTGTTTAATGTGCCTTTGTCAGACTGTCCCACAGTTGTTGCTCTGAAGAGTGCTGATGCACAACAGGACAAGCACAAGTATCCCAAGTCACCCCTCGCCGTCCAGCCAGCTCCTTCCCTTTTTCTTCCAGCCATACATCAGCCAAAATCTTGCGCTCTGCAGCAAGGCAGTGTGACTCGGAGAGGGGGACGAGGGATGAGGACGCAGGAGTTACCGCCCTCACCTCACGTCACGGATGCATGCCGAGACGCAGCTATCGGCTACAGGTTGGAGCACTCCTGGTGGCATTAAAATTCAGACATGAGCAAAGTCACACTGTAAAGTTTGATTCTTATTATTTTGAAGCATGGCGAAGGCTGCAGTGGCAGAGCTCTTCAGCCTCGTGGCAGCCGCTGAGAAAGGGAGGATGTGGGGGATGCTGATGTCATTATGTGTACTTGATTGCAATCAAAAAGCATCTGCGAACGCAAATCCATATATCATCCTCTGAAAGATGCTGGTGTTTTAGCACGATTGAATGGAGTTGATAATTAGCCGTACACGCGGTTTTTTCCCCCATATGGGGGCTGTCCATACGACTGCACATATGGTGCACATCATAGAGGCGAGAATATTTACTACTTATTGCTGAGGTTAACTAAGTAGAATGGGAGGCATTTACTGTGCGATAAAGCAGGCAAGTTCATGCATTGGGTCACTTTAACATTTAACACCAGTGTGGTAGTTGTTGTTGATGATTATTGGCACACACGCGAGGGAGACTTAGTTGGAAGTGACAGGTGCCAAACATGCTTAAGCCATTTGCAGCCCCTTTTTCGGCAGATCGAGCCTCAAGGCATGTCCATGCGCTAATCGAAGCCGAGCTGTATTTGTTACCGTTTCAGCTAATTGCATGCAGGAATTCACCGTGATTCTCTTGATGCGCAGATGCACGAGATCGGATCCAGTTTGGCTCCCCTTAAAGTGGCGGCGGTGAGCAGTCATCTCTCATTCTTTCCTTATTTTAACTCGTACGTCCAGCGATTGTTCCATCTTGTCTGGAGTTGCCTGCTCGACCCGCGTCTCTCATCTGTCACTTCCATCCACCGCCGTGGAGATGCGTGGGCTGCAGTTGGGCATCGCGGCGCATACTAAGAGCTTCTGCATGGCGCGCCTCGCCCCACACTGCTGCTCTCCCCACTTTCCCGACACTCAAGTGTTGCAAGTTAAAGGGGAAGCGTCGCTAAATGCAGAGTGGAAACAACCTCGGGCCAAAAAAAAAATATATATACCTTTGATGATTTTATTTTGTGCATATATTGTCCTCTTATGTATATTGTTCGCAAATACGGTATATAACCGATTATACGATATGTGGACCATGCATCTAAATACAAATAAATACAGTCTGCTTAAATTAATAGCACACAAATAATTTCGGGTTTTCATGATTTTTTTTTTGAACATTCTATTTAAATATTCATAATTATTCATATCATAAAATATGTGGATCCTTCTTCACACACTTTGTGATGTGGAGGGAAAAGAGCCAAACTCGAGTGCAGGGATGCAGGAGTATTGCAAAAGCATGCATTTAGTCACCCTAAAAATTGACTAGGTACGTCAAATGATCAAAATACCAAATTAAAAATGGCCATAAAAAACAACGTTCAAAGCAACAAAGAGACTCTGGGAATTAACTCAAAACTAGAGAATCCATATGATTTGGGTTACATGACTGATAACAGCACAGACAGCAACATTAACAATGAACCAAGAAAGTCTGAGAGACACCAGAGAATTAAATATAACCAAAGTGATTAGACAACAAGGCACACTTGGACAAGACACGGGAGGCTGGAGGCTGGAGCTGATTGGTTGATTGACGAGAAACGGGAAGAACGAAAATCGAACCAGCAGACACAACATAAAAAAGGGACAGATAAAACATGGTCATTTTAAACAATTTTTTTACATTTTCAACAAGCACTTGCTGCACAAATTCATGCTGCTTCAGGGCTTATATGGATTGCCAGCAAAATGAATTCCCGATTTTATCCAAATAATTTGCTGGAAAACCTTGGACTAGGGCTGGAGCGGTATGGATTTTTTAGGTAGATGCAGATTCTGGTATTTAGCAAAATGAAATTCCGATAACCGATTCATTGGCTGATTAATTAAATAATACATGTATAACGAATAAACAAACTTGTTTTTGGGTCCCTTGACAGAAAAAAAATGCTGATTTTCACCAATTTTTAAAGAGCTAAAATGGGTCCAATTAAAACGTTCGGCCGATTACTCAGCCAATTAAAGATTACTAGCAGTCTAACAGTAGGACACAATTTCTCCTTCAATAGCACTTTGACTGGTAGTTTTTCCAGGTTTCCACCTGCCCTAATTGCAAGCAGGGGAGGAAAGATGTAATCGCTGCACACGCACATGAATTCCAGCAAATGTAGTCCATGATCGCATTACGGTTTAGTGTGTGTGTGCCTGCATGTGCCTGATAGGACTGGCCAGCAATTAGTGGGCCGTGATACAGTGAGGAGGTCTGTAAATAATCAGAACATTGTCAGCAACTCAGCAAATTGCATTGAGCAGAGTCTAGGATAGCCTCTGGATATTGTACTCAGTTTCCTTAAAGGTTAATATTTTTGGAGTGCCAAATACAAACTATACAAACGGCATTAAAATCTATAAATTTATTAAGTGTTAGACGTGTGGTTCAATGTAAATGTTTTTTTTTTTTTTTGGAGGGGGGGTGACGACTTATTCCGTTCTATTGAATACACATAGCATATATTGTTAATTTATTAAAAAAAAAATCAACTCTAATAAAATTGGCTTCATAATAAAGCCTCTTTTTCTCCAATAGCGTAAAACAATATTGTCAATCAAATTTTTGTCACAGGCCACATCATAGCTACAGTTTCATTTGAAGGGCCATTATGACTGCAAAACCTTGTTTATGTTTAATCACCTCCTCATATTATCATATTAATACATATGCAATACATAAATTGATTGAATAATAGTACAATACGGAAGTTGAAATGTTTTACTTTCGTGTGCCGCATAAAACGACGTGGCGGTCCAGATCTGGTCCCCGGGCCTTGAGCTCGACACCTGCGGTGTAAAATAATTATTTCACACTGCTTGGACAAGCATACCTGTATACAATATACTGCATTGCATTGAACATGCTGATCGTCTTTATTTATCCAGGAACGGCATCCAATTGGAGATTCGCTTTTGCAATGCCCGCCTGGCTACAGAGAGCAGAGTAAAACAAGGCAAAATAAAACCCGATAAAAAGAAAACCTGCAGTCAAAATACACTATAACTCCCCGTCACATTGGCACTGAGTTTTATTCCCTCCGGTTGCGTATGTTTGAATTTTAGCTGTTCGCAGATAAACTTACATTAAATACACATTTATGAAATGCGCCACAATCGATTTATATTTTACACTTTGTCTTAAAGTAGACAAAGGCAATTGTATTGCAACTAAACAATAACAATACCTCTTCATTCTCTGGAGATAGCTTATGTCCTCGCCTCACGTCCTTGCTCTGCCATTCGGCACAATCCAAGAACGAGTTTTCCAGGCTATGCGATACTACTCCAATCAAAGTGTCACCCTCCTGATTAGGATGATGACATTGGACCACTGAAGATGTCAAATCAGCTCATTGAGCACATGCCTACTCATCAGTTTTGGGACTAAAGGTGTCGGTGGAGAGCAGGTGAGGTGGCACTTTCCATAAGAGCACTGTTGGATGGTCAGAAACACTTAAACCAGCACCATCCATGAATGTAAACGAAGAAAAGCTCATCTTTAAATGGTGGGCCGATCGAACCTGCGTGCCACTGTGCCATTTATCGTCCTTTTACACTGGTCATTGAGATGATCTACGGTGCACTCTAAATGAGTGCTGAGGCGAAAGGTATTGAAGCTATGGATATTTGGAGTCAATGGAAAGTCAACTCACGGGATATGCCGATGGTGCTGGTAGGCTGCAGTGCGTGTTGTCGCAGCATATTTGGTTCCCGTTAGTTTAGCATTTAGCATTAGCATCTGAACTCTGCTTGACCACATTTTATTACCCGTCCTTAATATTACATTTTTATTTAATGCTGTTGTCTCCGGGCATTTGATGGTATATTTCCCAACACTTTGTAAGAGTATAGTATAAATAATAAATAATCTTGATGATGGCTGTGCAGTTTATCTCTGCCCTTATCAACACAAGAGGACATGTGGAGGAGAGCGAGAAGAGGGCGCTGATCCAACTTATGACAGCACACTGCAGGGGAGGAGTCCTGGATGACCTCTACTGCTGCTGCAGCAGGTGATCGCTAAAAAACAACCTACGACACGTGCGCCCACTGTCCCCGTTCGGGATTATTATTAACCACTTGTAATAATGACGTTTGTATTGATGGTTCAATTTATTTTAACAGAATCCAAATGTGTTTTTCTTTCCGTCGTTAGTGATCTGACTCCATCGTAAGAAGTAAAGTAGTCCACTTACCTGTTGAGAACAGCTCAAGGCCATCATTGCTCTCACGATGAGATGTGTCCTTTCCATCACAGTCAAGTACTCGATTGATTCTGGATGTGGTTTCACTGACAGTTGTTAGTCCTGGACTCAGACGGAGAAATCAATGCATCAACTGCTCAGGAGGTCAAAAAAGAAACTTAGAATATGCGACTGTAACATAATGCCAAAATCATTCGGAACCTTTTTCCACATTAACAAGTAGTAAACCTGAGCAATGACGATATTATAGCATTTCATTTGCATATTACTTCTCATAGCTGGTCTTGTTGCTTTCGCCCGAAGACCACCTATAATGAATTTTGGGAATGCTGCAAGGTAAATAAAAGAAATACAACGGGTAAGGGCGGTGGTAGGATTAAAAGTTGTTTGTGTATTCTGCATCTTCTTTGTTGAATTGACTGGCAGGTTACGTGCCAGATGTCGCACTATTTACAAAGCTCACGTACCTATCTGCTGTGCCGATAAGCCATCTAGTGTATCCACACCGGCCTTGGGAAAGCCAACAAAATCAGGCCGTGCCTGCATGAATTGAACGCAATTGCTTGATCCAAGTAAGATACTCAGTAGCCGGTGGTGAATTTTAGATCGGGCCCCTTCAGTGGGGACTTAAGTGACCAACAGTAATCCAGATCCTATTAACACCATCAGCAGATCACAATCAATATTTAGCAATATAACATTTATGAGTCCAGTTTTTCTTGAAAAGTGCACCTTGAAAATCATGAAATCAATCTTTGCTGCACATTTTAAGGTCAAACAATCACAGGTGTTGGGGAGGTGTCAGGGCTAGTTCGTTTAAGGGCTAAACCGGTCATAGCAAAAACAGGAAGGGACAGGACTCCTACGTGCGATTTAGTTTCCTTTACTGAACTTGTCTTGCAAGTGAACACACATTGATGTACAAATAATAATATTGACTCATTGATAAATTGATTGATTGAGTCTGCAAATAAACAAGGGGAAATATGAATTAGTTTCAACTTCCAAAATTGCAAATTATATTCAGAATATATTAAGAGAAATTACACTGTCTAAATGTGAACGTTCCAAAATATATGAATTTAAACAAATGAATCAGAGAAATGACAGTATAACAGCACCATCTAGGGGCCACATAAATAACTACATTCGGTGACGACAAGGAAGGAACGACACATGCTAATGCGAATTCAATCACTCCTTCGTCAACATAGCAAGGCGGCGGCGACCGTCGCGACACTTGGAGACAACACAACATCCAATTTGAGAAGAATTCATACCCCTAAAGTCACATATTAATGACCGCCAACAGCAGAAGGCTAATGCTAGCGGGCTAATGTGGCTAACTGATTCGCGAGCATTACAAACCATAATTAACTCAACTATACGAGTACACCTGGATATACTTACGCTTTTTTCATCAACTCAAGCCTTAAAGCAGCATCACTAAGGTAAGAAATAAGGATTCATCCACTAATAGACTAATATTAAGCTGAACTGTAAAGGATGCACCTGTTCTAAGCCGGACACTGAAAAAAAATGCGTAAAACAACGCGAGAGAAAAATGCGCGAACGTGATCTCACGGGAACTAAATTAAAGGAGCCTTTACTGCAACAGGGCTAAACATACAGTAGCAAATGGACCTTCAATTCTGTTCCTCGAAGGTCGGTGTCCTGCCTGTTTTCATCTCTCTCTGCTGCAACACACCTCATTCAAATGATCAGGATTGTTGTCCAGCCTCTGAATCAGGTGTGTTGCAGCAGGGTGAAATGGTACAGACATGACATCAGCCCTCAAGGAACAGGATTGAACATCGCTGTCCTAGATGTTCATTTTGTTATAACTGGCTTGTTTGCAGTAATATTCAAAGTGCCCCAAACTACTGGAGACAAATTCCGCGTGGGTTTTTGACAAACTGGGTCGATAAAGATGATTCTGATTCTCATTCTGTTTCTGCAAATACATTATTGTGGGTAGTTTTAATAAAAAATGAGGCAGAGGATTCAGATCTGAAAAGTAAATTCCATGTTTTTGTTTGCTGCTGTAATATTAGCACCGTTTAAACATAAACATAGGCAAATGGAAAAAAAAACTGCACTTAAATAATTACTCATTTAGAAACCGACATTTGATTGCGGAACCAATCAAAATACGGAAAAAATGCCGACATCATTCTGAAGATTTGTAAAGGCGCAGATTGATGATTGCGGTCGACGCCGGCACTCGTGGTTGTCAAGGCATTGGGCAAATAATATTTGCATGGCAACACGTCAACGATGTCATCTGATTGGACAGAAAGAAATACAATCGACAGGAAAGCTGCACAGCCAAGACTCACTCTATGAAATAACGAGAAAAGTCGGTTGGAAATAAATGATTACTTTTTTTATTTAAGTAATAAATGTGCTGTAGTTATGTGCTTCTAATCGTCTTTGAGCCAGCAGAGAAGGCCTTGAAGGCTCTGACCGCACGCCACTCAAGATACGACATGTTAGCATGCAGTTTATGTGAGGCGATCGGCGCACCGCTCACAAAACATCAGTCTGACTTAACGTGACTCCGAATCAAGTATAAAGTGAAGGAATCATTCTCACGGCAAATGTTTGCTCTCCAAGCTGCGGGCGGCAGTTAAGTGCTCGCCGTCTGGTCGCTACAATCAAATCAACAGTTAAGGCGCACTCGCTGAGGTCTGACAGCCGCACTAATCAGGCACGATTGTTTGTGTTTTAAGTGACGCCGCCTTTTTTTTTTTGTAACAATGCGGTATTGAGTTAACAGTGGAAGAGCGTGTTTTCGGGGAGAGTTGTCAGGTTCTGTTAAAATGTGCGGGGAATTAAAATGTGGGAAACAGGAGGGGCTAGAGGTGAAGATTTAAAGGTCACATAAAGTGAGTCATCCTGAAGGGCAAAGCTGCATCCCCCCCCCACCCCCCAAGTTATCACTCTCTTTTCCATCCGCTTATTTTGTTTTGCTATATTTGACTTACATTCACATCACAATATTTATGTACAGTATGTGTGTATGTCTGCTAATATTAATTGTCATGCCTTTGCTCTCACTTTAGTATGCATCTGGATTTGCGAGTCTACTGTATTCTGTTCATTTGCAAAGCACATGCGTGTAGCAGGTGTCCCGCCCCGTCTACGGTGCCTGTGGCTGAATACTGAGGCCAACTCAGCCAATCAGCAGTCTCATTTAGCCTGAGGCACTAGCAACAGCATCATCATTCCTGGCAACAATAAATCTCTCCTCTGACACCAATATGTGAATCTCCTCTGATATCAATCTGGTCACCCCCCCACGCCCTCGCCACACACACACACACACACGCACGCACGCACACACACGATGTAATTCATTATATGACTGATAGCACAAGACGCACGATTCAAATGTAAAGGTTCAAAATGTATTGACTATTGACCTTGAAGTCTGCTTCATTTCGAACGTGTGTACTTATAATCGTATCGTTGTGATATTTAGTCTTACTAATGTTGATTATTCCACTAAACAGTTGACATTTCTCCTAATAAACAAATAATTTGGCAAGTTAATAATGAGGAAATCTTCATAAAACATTTTTTTCTCTGTGGTCAAGTAAACTCATATTGAACTCATAAGTACAAGTTCACGTTGTTCCTTTAACTCGAAAGTCAAAACGCTTGTTGAATCATCCTTCCCCAACACGAACAGCAGTTTATTTATTTTTTGTTTATTTAATTTGTTCATGGAAAAAAACCATAATATACTACCAATAATGAGATGATTAATAACATAATTTCTATCCACATTTTGTCACCGTTTTGGTCACCCTTTCTCATTCAATTCAATGCACATTGTGCACTCCTTCTGGTATACATGCCTTGGCCACCTGGGGGCAGTATATAGGCCATTTCATACTTCATACCTGTGATGGACAAATGAAGCTTCATGAAGCACTTGTGATCATTTTTTATTCCTCTAGATGGCGCTCTTAGTTGAAAGATGCAGTGGAAATTGAATGCATTTCTTTTTTTTTTTAAACTTGAGTGCCATCTAGAGGAGTAAAAAAAAAAAATCTCACAATTGCTTCACGAAGCTTCATTTTCCTATCACTCCTTCACTTATTTTCCTGGGTGCAGCGTTCATCCGTATCACAGTGTGGCGTGTCCTGCCTAGAACCCAAGTGGTTGTTCTACACAGAGGATAAAGAATAGAGTATATGACAGTAAGTACGATTACATCATTTTTTTATTATATCTTTTCTGCTCCCTGCTCATATTTTCAGTAAAACTGAACAAAATCCTGCTCACGTATTTGGATATCATGCAATAGTTTGTACAATGTTGATTTATTAGCACATCTGTTTGCCAGTTCTGAGGATGCTGGTTTGAATCCGGGATCCGTTAATTTGATTGCTTGCCTTTCTCTCTGCCGTCCGATTGGCTGGCAACCAACCAGTTCTTACCCCACCTCGCACCCGATGTCGGCTGGGATAGGCTCCAGACCACCCGCCACCCAAGTGAGAATGCGGTATAGAAAATGGATGAATGGATGTTGATTTGTTTGCCTTGTGCCTTCAAGACATTTTATCCATTCATTATCCAATCACATAATTTCCCTAACAGGTATGAATCAATCTGTCACTAAACATTTTTCAGTTATGTCTTCATAATTTACTTTTGGCCGAACCCCCTGCTGTCTGTTTTTGTGCTGATTCTGGCTCATGAATGTGGTCCTGGTAATGTGTTTAACTCCCGTCCAAATGGAGTCTGTGCCTGCTTGCGGGGTCACGCGCTGTTTTTCTGCCAGGAAGTAAACACACACACACACACACACACGCGCACACACACAGGCAGGCAACCATCTTCCTGTCAGAAACGTGTAAACAGGTCACAATGGTATTGAGAAATTCGAAGCTTTCTCCTTCTGCACGTCTATAGGCTCTCCCCTAGATCTCGCTCTTGTTGCTATGGTGATTTCCAGCTGTTCTCCTTTGACGAGCTGTGCACTCTTACAAAATGTTGCATATTTTTTTCTGTCAGGTACGATTGCATTTTGCATTATAGTCATTTTGACCTTTGCTACAAACTGGGAGAAACTACTTTTTTTTTTGTTCCTCCTTTTTTTTTTTTTGTTTCAATGACCAAACAGATTGTTTCTAATTTTCAAAAACACACATTGTGGCACAGCAAAGCATTTTACATTTGTAACAAAAGATAATTTTAATTTGTCTCAATTGTTTACAAGTATTTATGACATCCTCCTGAAAAGCTTCAGGCAGTCTACTTTTATATAGAGGGGTCTCCCATTATGCGGAACTTCCTTTTTTTTTTTACTGTTTTAAGCCTCGCTGCAGGACAAAGCCAACATCACACGGTTTCAGAATTAATAGGAAAAGCCCATCATCAAAATAATACGCACTATGACCAACCCTCTCCCAGATATAAGCTTTTTAAATGCACATTGAATTCTCTCAAAATCTCCCCTTCCTCGCCGTAAATGCACATCTCAGCCGTTCACTGTCGACGCGTTGTTGGAAATAAAGACAGTGCAAGTCAAGATCTCGTTAAATGGGTCATGTTTAAAGACAGCACAGAGTAACAGAGAACAAATACTGACAAACGCAGCCTTCCCCTGCCAACATTTCGCAGCGGAACACTTCAAGCACAGACGCAAGCTCTGCGTGTTTGCATGTCTGTGCTGTGTTTTTTTTTTTTTAAATCATTCGTCATGTGAAAGGGCAGGGGAATTGCGGCAACAATCACATGTAACATACATGTTATTTGAAATGTTAGCAATACAGAGCACACTGAGCTAACAAAGGCATGTGGTTAACAGTCTTTGATTTGTATCACAGTTTCTTATCACTCAATGTTTGGCCTCTTTTTTTTTTTTTTGCAGCTTTCAATATGAAAAAAAAAAACAAAACACCTGTTTTCAATTGCACTGATGTTGTGTTAGAAGACACTTTAAGATGACATACATCTAGAAATCGGAAATAAATTCCAGGAATTGTGTGCTTTGTGTTTTAAAACTGCTGTCTGTCGTTGAAAGCGCTGGGCGGCAGGGAGAGACGTCTGTAAAATCATTTGTCACTGTGTGTAATAATTGATGCTGTGATGCTTCCACACAAAACAGAGAGCAACTATTAAAACAGCAACGACACAGCTGGAAATGGAGGAGGCGGTTTGATAAACCTGTAACTGTATTTACAGCGTGTCGAGAGTTCCATTTATTTATTTATTTATTTCATTCTGATGCGTTTTTCCTGACTTTGGGTCTTGAAAGACGATCAACTGGCAGGGTGGAGCTGCTATAGGCACCAAAGTTAAGAGGATGCCATTGAAAAGGCAGAGGGAGAAATTCTCCTCCAGGGGGAATTCTTTGTTAATCAAGTTTATTCCATTTGGTCCACAGAAATATTGTCTTACGTCCCTGCAAAGATAAAAAGAAAAAAAAAAGAAGCAAATTTTATTTATTTATTTATCATGTTTTTATTATTATTAAAGGACAGCAAGCTATCATTCAGACATGATTTATATATTTTGAAATATTACCTGCACGAGAGACAGTCAACGAGGGAACGTCAAGTCTTCCAGGTGGCCTGGACATCTTCCACCTGAGAAACTGACATGGAAGGCAATGTTATTATTTTTAATGATCTTTTCTTTGCATGTACAAACACAAAATTTATCAGGGAGGAGAAATGTTTGATTGTCTTGGTTGATTTTCATTTCGTATTTTCATGTTTTTTTTTTTTTTTTGTGTGTGTTCTCTTCAGCTTGTGTGCACCTGTGCTCGTGTTAGCCAATCAGGTCCCGCCAACTCGTCCAGGTGATCCTTGTTGTCTCATCATTTTGTTTGTTTTGTCAATGTCTTTGTCGTCTGTTCGTGCCACATCTTGTTGCATTTGTTTATCTGCGGTCCAAATGAACTCCTTTTTTTTTTTTTAATCGTGTTTGTTTTGTACTTTGGCATTTTTATACAATAAAAGACAATTTTATTTTTGGATATCAATTTTGCCCTTTTGTTTTCTTTAAATGAAACACAATTTGTGTTGAAATAATCCCTGCTTCCCTGCATTTGGGTCCACCTGCATGCCAAACCCTGACACATTTTCTCACACCCCCCCATAAAGAAATGAATTCCAAGCCAGTTGATGTCACAATAAAGGTGGTGTTATGAATATAATAAAAATATGACAAATTTCAAAATGATATTGCATGTTAGTTACTCTGCAAGAACTGAGCCAAGTAAAAACAAATGGACAGCATGGACAAATTCTGTTATGAAAATGTTTCAAGGGAGCAGATAAAAGGAGAAGCTCGCATGCCAAGCTTCCTTTTAGAAAAGCAGACGTCCAGTTCAATCATCGCAAGCATCATCTTGTTTGACGATTAGAAAAAAAAAAAGCAACGGAGAAGTCCTGCGCGCTCCACTCTACTTTGTCTCCTCGCCAACCCATCCAGTTGATTCCTATTTCCCCAGCCTGACCAATCAGATTAGAGGGTAAACAAGTGCAATCCCCCGCCGGTGTTGTTTTTATGTGACCTGAGAAGTGAGAATGCCGCTTTGCTGATGAGGTCTTCACATGAAAATTGGAAAACCAAAGTCACAAAAGAATAATCAGTGACGGGGGGTGGGGGGGGGTCAGCGCGACCCCCTGCTTCACTCTCACAATTGACTCAGGAGTGAGAGTGACCGGAGTGCCATACATTTGTGACTAAATACCACCGCAAAGGCGTCGAAATGAAACAAACAAGATGTGCCTTAACTGTAGACGTTCTGCTTTAATTTGAGGCAATTGACTTCCAAATCAGGTCAACAAATTGCCACAGTTAGTTCTGGTGCCTCTCACTATTCCGGGACCAAAAAAAATAAATAAATAAATAATTCACTCTACTTTTTCATACTTGGTTGAAAATTGTTTGTAGGCAATTACAGCATAAAGTGTGCATGGTGTCTTCTCTTTTTGCTTGTTTTTGGGGCATTTTCTCCTCTGTTTTGTCAGTTAAGCAAACAAAATGCATGCTCAATGGGTTTCAGGTCAGGTGATTCACTTGACCATTGCATCTCATTCCACATCTTTCCCCTCTAAAAACTCTTTGGTTGCTTTTGCAGTATGCTTGATGTCATTGTCCATCTGCACTGTGAAGCGCCGGTCAAGAAGTTGTGACAGAATATGAGAAAACAATCTCATTACCTAATTCAGAATTCAACCGGCTCTGTTTGTCAACAGTCGTAGAGTCGATACAAGGGAACGAGTACCATTGGCAGCCATCGATGCCCACCAGGCAGTGGAACAGCTGAGCGGCCAATCGTCCCATTACTTTTGGTCCCTTCGAGTGAGGGAGGCACATACACAAACCATTTTAATTCTGTCATTGTTTACCTAAAGCACGTCTTGTTTAATTTTAAATCCATTGTGATGGTGTTTAGAGGCAAAAATCTGATAATTGTGTTCATATCCTAATATGTCTGGAACTGACTATAAATTGGGAGAAATGAGCTCACATAAGAGCTTATCAAGGAAAATATATACAGAGGAAAACCCACATAGCCGTGTACCTCTTCTACAGAGAGACGAGCCCTCCCTTTTCAGCTAAATATGTCAACTCTTTGTTTCTCTTGGTAAACACAAACAGGTCACAAGGGATAAGAGCCACCTGTTCTGTTGGCAGGCGATGGTGGCCACCAGGGGGCAGAGGTGAGCAAAGCTCAGTGGACAGGTTGTGCATACCCAAAGTCAACTGAAGGTGAAAACAGGAAATAATCAAAGGAACAAAAGACTGTTTACCCCACCAAACGACGCAAGCGTTTGGGACACCCTCTTTGGAACCAAATAAACAGGATGTTTGCACTGGCAGGTCCATAAAGCAGCAATAAAATTACAGACACGAGTGGTGAAAGGGAAATATATGCCATGAGGACATGCGAAGGAAACGTGCTTGGGACTTACCGGTGCCATCGGTGGGTGAAGAGTAGCCCCTGTTGGCCGCCATCAGTATTGCACCCAGGATAGCCAGACAGTCCATTCAGAATTCCTTGAAGGTTGCCTCTCCATGCACTTCCATCGTTTGAGACTGATTCATTAAGCGCGGCGGGATTTTTTTGGATCATCACAGTCGAATTTTGATGAGCTTTTTTTGGACGCGTTTACACACAAACACGCCTGACGTCATCAACAGCAGTCCTTGAAGACATGCTATTCAGATGCTAATCTTCAATATAGCTTCCAAGCCATCTGGGAGATTTCTGTGGAAACAGGGGCGCCATGGCAACGATGGTTGGGGTTGCCGAGGAAACGGCCGTCGCCATGGAGATTGCATCACAGCAGGCTATATTTGAGGCGTCCAAAGAGAAGCACGCGTGTGCGCGTGCAAGAGCTCTGCCTCTCCCTTTTTTTTTGTTTTCATTCTCACACGTGTCTTGAGTGGGTGATGAGACACAGCATGGCGGTCCACTGCCCCCCACATGGCACCTCTAAAAGCCGCTATTCTATATATGGGGGGGGGGGCTGATTTGTAGCACATGTAGTAGCACTTTGGACTAGACTAACGCACGATAAAGGCATAGCACTGTCTAATTGATATCATATAGGTTAACTTGCTTCTTTTTTTTTCAGACATTACCTGTGTTTAAAGACATATTGAACACATCGAAACGATCCTGGATATTGCACATTGGCTACGACTGACGAATCACAACTCTGGTTAATACAACGTGAAGGTCATTGGAGTATACATTTGTAGTCTTTCACAGTTATAAAGCTTCCGTCAACAGCTACAACACGTTCCCTCTATATTGCAGGCTTTTAAGGAGTGCCTTTTCTCTCTTTTGTACGTGATTTTATTTGATTTTTGTCAATTGTAAGCACTTAAACGGGTTCTAATTGTCAGAATAAGAGTAGACGAGACTCCTTATTTTTTTTTTAATTTTACCCCTGACTGATCTACCGCTGCTTCCACACGCCCTGCGCGCCTCCACTCGTGACGTCGGTGACACCGAAACCAACTACACATCCGTGAAGATCTTCTTGTTGATGTTGATGCAGTTCTGTGAGTTGTTCTGTGCACTTGTGGGAAAGTTTGGCTGCTGCTTGAAGGCGCTGTTGAGGCCGTGCTCCTCTATCACCATGTACTCGCTCTTGCTGAGTGACGACGACGAGCGCGTCTTTCGCAACTCCTCGGGCTCCGCCAGAGGCTGACAACTTCCCACGTGCAGGTACTGGGCCTGCTCCTCACCGTCGGTCTCCCGGTGGTAGAAGTAGTTGAAATTGGACACGATGACCGGGACAGGCAGCGCAATGGTCAGCACGCCAGCGATGGCGCACAGAGAGCCCACAATCTTGCCTCCTATGGTGACGGGATGCATGTCCCCGTAGCCAACAGTGGTCATGGTGACCACAGCCCACCAGAAGGCGTCCGGGATGCTGTTGAATCCCGAATCCGGGTCGTCGGCCTCGGCGAAGTAGACGGCGCTGGAGAAGAGGATGACGCCGATGAAGAGGAAGAAGATGAGCAGTCCCAGTTCTCGCATGCTGGCTTTGAGGGTCTGACCCAAAATCTGCAAGCCTTTGGAATGACGCGAGAGTTTGAAGATGCGGAAGACGCGCACGAGGCGAATGACGCGCAGGATGGCCAATGACATGGCCTGCTGTCCGTTCCCTTGCCTCTCTGCCAGCTCCGTTCCCAAGGTGATGAAGTAAGGGATGATGGCCACAATGTCAATAATATTCATGATGTTCTTGGAGAACGTGGCTTTGCTCGGACACGCGAAGAAGCGCACCAGCAGCTCGAAGGAGAACCAGATGATGCACAACGTCTCCACCACAAAGAAGGGATCCGAGAAGGGGCTGACAAAATAGGGGAGGGTACCATTAATCACAGGGGCGATAGGGATTACGTCGCGGTTCTCGTCCCTGAATTCTGGCAACGTCTCCAAGCAGAAGATGACAATGGAGATGAGGATGACCAGTACGGAGACGATCGCGATGCCCCGTGCTGGTCCCGAGCTCTCCGGGTACTCAAAAAGCAGCCACACCTGTCTCTGGAACTCATTCGCCGGCAAGGGCCGCTCCTCCTCCTTAATGAAGCCCTCATCCTCCCGGAACTTCTCCATAGCCTCCTCGCCCAGCTCATAGAAGCGAATCTCCTCTGAGAAGATATCAATGGGGACATTGACGGGTCTCCTGATGCGCCCTCCTGACTGGTAGTAATACAGAATGGCATCAAAACTGGGTCGGTTCCGATCGAAGAAGTACTCGTTCCTGAGGGGATCAAAGTACCTCATCCTCTTTTTGGGGTCCCCCAGCAGGGTCTCCGGGAACTGCGATAGAGTTTTGAGTTGCGTCTCGAAGCGCAAGCCGGATATGTTGATGACCACCCTCTCGCAGCACTCGTGGTCGGGCTCGTATCGATCCAGAGAGTGGTGGCCCGGCAGAGCCGCCGACTCCTCCAACATGTTGTCACACGCCGCGACGGTCATGACGTCAGCCTCCGTCTCGGCGTATCCGTGGTTCACCAGGTTGTCGCCTCGTGTTTTGCTCACGCTCGGTGGGGGTGATTGTAGGAGGCTCAGGTGGTCGTCCATGCGCGGCTCACGACGCATCCAGGGACGGCCGCCTCGCCCCCTCGGCGGACCCCACCGCCGCTACAGCCTGCTGTCTGGCGTCTTCCTTGTCCTCCACTCTCACTCCCCTCCGTGCTTGCGGTTCCCGCCCACCACCGGAGACGTGGGGGTTATAAACAAGCCTTCTACCCGCCCATAGCACCAAGCGCCAGGGTGCATGTTCCCCAATTCGGCCAATCGAAGCGCGCCGCAAGGACGCACGCTGAAAGCAACAGTCGGCCGTCATTCAACAAGCACCGTTTTTTTTTTTTTGGGGGGGGGGGGGGGCGTGCCCGCCTCCCTGTCGCGCTCTCGGCTTAGTTACGCACGCTCTCACGCACGCTCCGACGCACGCATGCACACATCAATTTGATTTTTATACAAGGTCGTCGCTCAGATAGGACATGGTTGGTGCCCATGAACAAATCAGTCGCTCGCAGTTATTAGACGATGATTTAAAATGCAATTTCTCAGGACGAGCAACGGGAAAGTGAAAAGGAAGGTGCGAAATAAC
Organism: Idiotropiscis lumnitzeri; assembly: GCF_059441095.1. Classification (NCBI taxonomy): domain Eukaryota; kingdom Metazoa; phylum Chordata; class Actinopteri; order Syngnathiformes; family Syngnathidae; genus Idiotropiscis; species Idiotropiscis lumnitzeri. The sequence goes on from NC_142393.1 coordinate 6,924,342, forward strand.
ATGTAGAATGGAACGCTAACCATCCAAGATGTCATTTTAATGCTCATTAGTCCAAACATCCAACATGCAGTTATAGTCTACAACTACATTTTTCTTCTACGGGATGTACCGTGGTTTGTATTCATCCAAATTACACATCAACTTGTTTTTTCAGTTTCATTTTTGCCAGCCTGGGTAGCAGAAATATTCTGAAATAGTTGCTGTCCAGGGTTCTGAAATAAAATAGGAAAACTGAAACAGTGAAAGTGTCAGAAAAAAAAAGATTTATACGCAAATCTATTGTGACTGACACTCGGCTCATGCTGGTTAAAAAAAAATGAAAAAAATGCCTTGTTGGTTGTATGCTGTGCACCGGATGACCAGGTGAGGTCACAAATCAAAGTGAAACGTTGAACTGCTTTCTATTACAATATGTCTGCCATTACATTAATGACAAGAACAACCTACAAGTAAAGGCCCAAACGGCTTCCCTTATTTATTGACTTTGCCCGCACGCAAATTAAGACACAAAAAGGGATGCTTAGAGGGCAGTCGGAGGAAATGAGGATAATCCTTACGTGTAAAGCCACGCCAGCTCGGGAAGAAAATACTCTAGCAGAGAGTCTTTAAGTGTGACTACGTTGGGCAATTGTGTGTGCACCCTTGCGTATATGTGGGCGGAGGCAAGTGGGTGGTAGTCGGTTTGTGAGCTGAGATTAAAATGAAAAATCCTGAAACTTGGCAACATATGTTGAATCTGCTCAACAAAGCAACACAGATTTTTACGGCTGTCTTAAAACCTTCATAAGCGCATTTAACGCAGCGTTTAATGTCTTTGACGATCACGTCGTAGACATATGTGCTCACACGCACATTTTCTATAGATCAGCTCGTGAAGGTCACGCGTCATCATCTAATAGAGAAAAGAAGGAAAGAGACTTTGACTTTGGTCTGCTTTTACCAGATGAGCATCACATATCCTCTGCCACAACTTCGTTAACAAACTAAATTCTTGTTCTAATTTCCTGCTAATTTATATTACACCATATGGAAAGTGCCGTGTTACAGTCGAGATGTTGTGAAATATGTGCTATATGAATAAAGTTGCATTGTCCTATTGATTATGTTAGTACTGTATTTTTTCCGGACTATTAGCCGCTAATTTTTTCTAGATGTTAATACAACGGTGTAGCTTTTCTGTGGATTTTTCTTTCACCCGTAGGGGGCGCTCTATAGTTCAGAAAATACACTTAATAAATCTCGACTTTTTTTTTTCTTGGGTCTGTTCTGTTTTAATTAGCAAAGTTGTTGCCGTGTTAAAGGGCAGTGTTTTAACAATTTGTTTATTTACCTGCAACAAATTTTTTTCCAACTGCCTGGTGCGGCTTGGATATGTTTTTGGTTTTTTTTCACTTATAGTCCGGAAAATACGGTAAACAAGATGAATGGTGTTATTCTCTATTTCGCTTCAAGGTGGTGGTGAGGGAATAATGCCAACTGAAAGAAAATATGAGCCACTTGCAACATTGACGTATTGCATTTTGTTGAAAGCATTACAGGAAAAGCTCCCACAGCGCAAATGTAGACGACTGCAATAAACACAACAAGCTGCGAAATGACTGCCTTCCTCTAAGTGTCAATCCAAACTCAGCAACGGCCGACTTTCTTAAGCGGCTCTTATATTGGATTGCATTCGATTGTGTACTTAATGAGATGGCAGCGAGTGCCATTGAATTATAACCGTGTAATAAACACTTCATTGAAATGATTTACAAGTTCCATTTCATTGCTCGTGTATTTCTGAATTTCCAATGAGAGCACTTCACGTGTCACCTCCGGATGCTCACACTGCTGAGGAGTGACACCGGGACCACTGAAACAGACCGTTTGCCGATTGAGGCCACACTGAATGAGTCTTGCATTAAAGGGCCAGTTGCTCCGCCGGGACAGAGCTCGGAGACAGCTAAAGGGCCTGTAAATGTGGATTCGACTCTCCACGCTAAATATAGAGCGACCCAAACTCCCAAGCCAGCCTACAAAACTGTGCTATACCCTTGCTCGTTCAACTTGAATGACACGAAAAGCATCGGAGCAGGCCTGGAAACATATATGGGGGGGGTGGAAGTGGCTCATTATGGAGGAAGGATAACTCAGCTGGCTGAGGTCATGGACATCTGGTTGCACTTGGGAAAACGGCTCGCTTCGGATCCCTCCTGAGTTCACTCAGACAATTCCTGGAAAAGGATGAGGTTCAAGTTAATTTACAGGATGTTAATAACGTGCGCAACAAATAGTCCCCAGTTATGAGTGGGTGTCGAAACGATATGTTTGATTTCATTTTACCCCAAAGGTTGAATGTCAATCAAAATGGGATTGCAACTGCATCCATTCATGAAACAGCATTCTCCTCCAGATGTCATCATGCTGATATTCCCAAATGAAAAAGATCAATTTGAATATAAACACCTGGGCTGCCGGACTAATTAATCAACAGCTGAGACATTCGCGGGGGGGGGGCCCATAGATAGAACTCGTGCGTGGTGCAGATGCTCGTGACAGACGAGGCGAAGAGGAGGACGAGAAGCAGAGAGGACATCTGTGGAACAAAAGCCCGACTGGACAGGAGCCGCATCACATCCTGCTGTAACCCCGGCAACCAGGAACGGGAGGGCTAGAGCAGGGAGGAGGAAATCGGGCGGCCTGTGACACTACTGTTATTGTTTGGGCTGGACATAAACAAAGAGTGTGCACGCAAGTACAGCAAACGTCTCTTTTTTTTTTTTTTTTTTCCAGAGCTTCAGACTGACATTGATTGTAATGAAGATGAACATGTGGTGGCAGTTATATGTATACATAATAAATGAAATCCCGCCGGGGTATTTCAGAGAGAAAGAGAGACACGTCCCTATTTCAACCTGCCGGCTTCATTCATACACCAAATGACAGCAGAAAGAAAAACAAAAAAAATCTCAATATGGCACAAGACAATGAGGCTGACTTATCGAAAGGCGGATAATGTGTTATCCACACGGGCACTGGGGAGACGAGAGGACTTTGATGAATTATAAAGCCTCTTAATTTTCTATTAAATAGATTCTTTGACCCAGTTTGTTTTGTTTGCGGTGCGGAAAGCTCACGAGGACAAAATGGAGGAGGGGCAGTAATTAATCACACATAACGGACCGATTGGAAAAAGAGCAAAAGACGAATGCGTAGGAACGAAGCCTTCATAACAAAGAAGTAAAAGTAAATTATGAATTTAATTATGAAGAGGCAGCACATGAGTGGTTAGAACATCCGCCTCGCATTTCCATGTCTTGGTTTCAATATTCTGCGATGGCCGTCCTGTGTGGAGTTGGCGTGCTCGATCCAAACGTGAAATTAAATTAATCGAAGAATCTTAATTATCCTGCGAGCGCGAATGGTTGATTGTCTGTGTGCCCTGCGATTGGCGGGCGACCATCCGGACGCACCCCCGCCTCGTCCCCAAAATCAGTATAGACTCCAGCTCACCTCAATTCAAATTCAATTCAAATCATTTCATTTATCCGTTAAGATCTTTATTTGCAGACAGGGAGAGAACCAGAAACACAAGACATGACCAATCAACGGCTGATTCATCAGAACAGACAATAAAAAAATGAGTCAATAAATAGATCGGTCAAAGTAAAAGTAACAACAACTAAAACAAAATGTTTAGAATCAGAAATCAGTACCAATCTGTCAGCCATTCAAGAGGCGGATTGAGGAAGAGAACGGTCGAGAGTTCGGAAGTTCTCAGAGGGAGAGACTGAGTGATTTTCCTCCAGATTTTATCGGGCATGTTTCAATTGCCGAGTGTAAGTGATCTAAATATTGATATTAAATGTGAAGACTGATTCCATGAAACATTTGTAGAAGGCAGTAATGATGCGTTGATGGACCTAAAATTTGCAAAGCTTACGGTGGACGGAGCTGTTGGAATTTTGAGAAAATGCATTAAGTGTTCAGTTGAAATGTGATTTGATGGTACCTAGTGATGGGAAAATGAAACTTCATGAAACACTTGAGATATTATTTTTAATCCTCTAGATCAGGGGGTGGGCAATCATTTTGATTGGCGGGCCACAATGGGTTCTAAAATTTGACAGTGGGTCCGGACCAGGAGCAGATGGCTGGAGTGTTTTGGTAAACCTCACCTCATCGGAGAAAAAAAATACATTTAATTTTAAATGAAAGTGAACAAAAGCATGACAACAATATATATGTCGTCTTTGAAAAACCACAGTATTTAGAAAATAAAACAATAAAAAGGTTTATTCATTTAATTTTTTTCAAGTTCGGCGGGCCGGATTAAAACATTTAATGGGCCGCATGTGGCCCCCGGGCCGCAGTTTGCCCACACCTGGTCTAGACGATGTTCTTGCTCAAGTACGGCTCCTTGTTGCATGTCGGCCAGAGGGATGATTTCAAAACTATAAAATTTCAAATAATAACGAAAAGCGGTCAATCAATTGATTTATACAATAAGCCCAAGTTTTAGAATCCACCTTCAGAACACCAAAATCGAGTTAGAGCAGCGGTCCAACTCTTGCGTCCTAGATTGTGCTTTGGTCTCAGGGGTTGTTAGACAGAGGTTAAATTGTCTGATGCGCGGGGTGCATCATCAAGGAAGAAACGATCACAATGAGCCTCGCGCCTGCATGAAAATGAGAATCCGGTTAGATTAGGCGGTCACACATAATTAGATGACCCTAGAGCGTTTTATCGCTGTGACCGCTCTCTTGCTACGGCCTTCCTTATCTATGCCACACTTTGGCATAATTACTTGAATCCCGCTAAGACCGCAGAGTCACAAATTTGTTGCATGGGCTAAGCAAAGTAAAAATATTATTCTGCATATTATCCGACTTTGCCTATAGATCCCATTCCTCACTATCATGACCTCACACGCCATCCATGTGTTCATGACAACCAGATGGAGTTCCTTCCAAAGCATACAAGACCTCAGATTCATTTCATCATCACATACCACACTGAGTTGGCAGTTGCGGGTGTTTCTTTGCGTCTTTATATACATATCGCTCCAGAGAAAGATGCTGCACGAAAGAGAACATATTTGTGAGCATCTGTGTTGACGATTCACTTCTATTTGGACATCAGTGTGACTCGGCTCTTCAATTAAAGCCGCCATGATTGGATCAGAATGTTGACGGTACATGCTGCAGGGGTATGTTTTTACTTGTGTTTAGATTTGAAGAGGAAGATGAATCTGCTCAATCATTCTCAGTCTTAAAGGTTTTACGCTAGCTCCCCATGAGCTGTAGAATCGATTTTAAAATTATGCTACTGGTTTAGGTCCGGAATATGTTCAAGTAATGCTGAGTGAAACCCGTAGGGCTCAGAGGTCTGGGGGTCAGATAGTGGAGCCTAGAGTTCAAAGTAAACAGGATGAAGCTGCATTTAGCCATGATGCTGCACACAAATAGAATGAGCAGCCAACAGAAGTAAAGTCAGCCCACAATATAATTTTAAATCCAGGTTGAAAAAAACAAAGCAAGTTTTTTTTTCTTTTTTCTTAAATCTTTGATGAAGGTCCTCCAAACCATTTAAAATATTTTATCTCTTGGTTATTTTAGTGAACCACTTTTATTTCTTTACTTTACTTTTAAATGTTCTTTAAATTTTCTGTTAATGTGTTTAAATTACATCAACATAAATTTTAAGAATTTTTGTAGGCTACTTTTGTTTTCTCTGCTTTTCTTTTGTAGGTTTTGTGTCTCTGCCTTGCATATGAAATGTTCCACATAAATAAAACTGTCTTGCCCTTCTCTACATTTGAAAAGAGATATCCCTATTGTCTACATTCTCTGTCTTGCTCTGTCCAAATAGACTCATGACCTACTTCAGAGTACCTGGCAGTGTCCACTTTTGCCAATGTAAAGACGCATTGCGCAATATAAAGAGGGCCAGACGCCACTAGTCGAACACACCGTTGGCAGATTCAGACTCAGAAAACCATTTACACTCCCATTCACACCTCCAGACTATGTCACAGTGTTCAAATAAGTGACCTAACATTCGCTGTGGTCAGAAGACGGGAGTAACCAAAGAGCACAAGCAAACTCAGCACAGAAAGACCCCAGCTGACACCCACAAATATATTTGCTATATATACATGGCCGGAGCTCCTTTGTAGCCTCTCAGGCCAGCATGCGTGTTCTTTCTCTTGATAAGTGGGTGAGCAGACATCAGCATTAATCACATGCTAAATAAAATTAAGGTGGGCTTCCAGTAAGATTGGAGTCATATGTGGGCAACTGTCGCTTTCAGCAGTCATACCTAATCAAGTTTCGTATAGCCTAATAACATCACAGTAAATTATAAGCTTTCAAACCTTTCGCGTGCTAATGCTAATGCTAATGCGTGCGCGCCTGAACCCAAGGGCAAACTGTTAGCATGAGACCACTTTTCTTTCTTTTTTTATATAAACTCTTACTTTAATGTTTTCTTTTCATGACACAAACTCAAATTAGTGACTTTGTGTTCCTCTTCGGAACGCAAAAATCACTCGGCTTCCTTTATTCAGATTTTTCATGTGGTACAGTGCATATGTGATGTCGCTCCCCACTTCAAGCTAGTTCCCTATTTTGACCGACACGTGTGAGGGAATACCGGGATTCAAAATGATGAGATTTTTATTCAAGCGTTGCCAAATGTCACTCACAGTTGATATTGAATGGGAAGTGGATGTTAGCTTTTTTTCAGAAACTGAGAAAAATGACACCTTAGATTGGTCGTTGCTGTTAAAAATAATGGATACATGAGTTTAACGAGTTACTTTTTTTTTTTTATTATTGGTTCAACGCTGTGTGGAGTGATGAGGCAAGCGGAAGCTAACATGAGAGCAGAACAGCTGTGAAGACACAAACCGCTACGCTCCTTCATTTATGCTGAAAAACATATCAGGTGAGAATGAAAGCAACTGACCACAATAATTATCTGAATTTAAAGAATGATTTTGTTCTGGACAAGACAGCTATATTTCAAAGAACAACCGACGAAGGTAAATAAAACACAGACCTCCTTCTAGTCTAAATTGCATCAGCCTCCTAAACACTGAATTGCCATTAGGTTGTAAGTCAACCTGCACACCAAATGTTAACATATAACAGAATTATCTTGTTTTTTTTTTTTTGCTAATAACAAAAATCCACATGTCGAAATGCAGAACAAAAAAAAAATCACAGCTGCATAGCGAAGGCCATAAAATTGCTTGACACAACAAAATTACAAGACCACTCAGAGTCCAGGCTTGTGCTCAGGCCTTCAACTTGTGTCTTGCAACATCCACTCTATAAAGTACAATCCCACCTCAAGTTGCATGGAAATACGTTATGAACAACAAGTTGGTCGCAAACAAGCACAGAAAAAAAAAATTAAATAAAATAAGCAACCTCCCTCCTTGTGCCGTCCACCACTCGAGACAGGAAACACCGAGCAGGCCTGCAAGGCTAAACGAAACACCTGTGCTCACGATTCCATCCAGAACCTTCATACAGGGAAACTCAATCCAACCACATGAGCTGAGATTCGCTCTGGGTAACCTTTGTCACGTACTCAAACATGCAGTTGTGGGAAGGCGCTCTAAACACGGCGTCGGTAAACTGGCACACGGATAGCAAACATGCACGCAAGAAGGTGCACATTGAATATTTCAAGTTTAAGAAAAGGCCTTTAAAAAACTTTTTTTTTTTTTCGTCTTTCTCACTGGACCATCTTACGTTCGTGATGCCCTCCTTTTAATTAGCTTTTGGGTCCTCGGTGCAAAGGAGGGCAATGCGATAAAAGTTCTAACCCAATTTTCGCACTACATCCCATAAAAGGCTTTCACGTGAGACACACACCCACACCCGAGCACGCTGATGATTTATCTCTCATTTTTAATAGGTTTGATAGCTTGAGTAATTAGAGAGCAGGACACTTCTAATCCAAAACTTTGTAAAGTATCTAAGAACTTGAAGATAATGAGTCTGGAATTCTATTTTTGTCAGTGGCATCATTCTGAGACCAGTGAGGTTGATGACTGCCGAGGCTCGGTCTCCTCTGGAGTCAGATGTGAAAATGTGAACCCAAAACAGAAGATAAACTGCCGTTTCAATTTGGACCTGCATTGAAACATTTGTTTTCAAATATTTTAATTATGTCAATCCCAAACTGTTCAACCACGTGATTACTAAAATGTAAAATAATTGAACGTAAGGCTCTTTTTTTTCTTTTTTTTTTTTACTCTACAAGTCCCTGTCCGAGTCTGCAAAGTCAGTACATCGGCGCTTCTCACTCACCTCTACTGCCCACTGCTGGGACCTAGTGGTCATTTTATTCCAAGAGAAAGGAGGACAGAAGGAATCATCAAGACAGCAGAAAGTGTGACTTGCGGGGCCATTTTCAAGACGGACCTTTCAAGAAAAGCTAGGTCGTCGGTCGTACTGTGTAAGTGGTTGTCTGTATATTTTTTCTCCAGCCGTGGTGTCATAAATGAAGGTACGAGGAGGATTTATTCGAGTCAAGTCGGACTTCACTTAAGGGCCAGGTGTGAAATGCACGGCCCGCTGCCGCAAGACATGTTGAAAAATGTATGAATTTGTAAATAACGAGAGCCGAGGACAGATTGGCATTTTGGGCTGAAATCTAAAACTTTGACCAGGACTTCTACATGAATATAGGTAGTAAAATAAGTGCTGTCGATTGGGTATCAATAATAATTGTTTTGACAGATGACTTCCTCGGCCAAATAGGGATGCGATTGAGTATGAACTCACCTTGACTACAAACGGAGGGATACAGCACAGTACATATCGAAGCGACAGTATGCCCTTCACCTTGCCTTTAATTCTTCGTGTGTATTTGATGCACATGATTTAGTGTGTGTTCAGAGAGGAGCTGCATTTGAAATAATGTATTGAGGCAAAAAAAAAAAAAAAAAAAAGCAATCTGTGGCACAGTGTAAGTGAAGATTATTGTTCTTGGGGGAGTTATTTCTGAACCTCGTAGCAGAAATAATTGCAATGTCCTATCTGTCCCTGACCTCATTTATATCAGACAGCAGCGAAAAAGCTTGAACGGTGAACACGTGGCCACTTTGGTGTATAAATACACTTGGGAAAATATGACGGGATCAGCGTTAAACTATTACTTCAGCATTAGCTATTCTTTATTTGCCACATTTATGCAGATCTCAGGTCTCTGTTTCTCATTTTAAGAAAAAAAAAAGTATTTATTTCAGTCGGGTGCTTTTCCATCACAGCGGCAGAAATAACGCGTCTTCCAAAGCACGTCTCAAACAGCTGCTGAGGGAAAATATTTAGCACGTTAAGCTGACAAATGTTATATTATGTTCCACTGCCAAATTGACTTATTTATCTTTCTGCTTGTGTAACCGGGCAGATCACAAACACGAACAGATTTTTAATATTTTAGTCAAAGTTTTAAGTTTGTGGACTACTGTTAGCATGTTTGCCTCACAGTTCCGAAAGCTTGAAGTTCAAATCTCAGCAGCAACAAATCTTCACTAGGAGGAGGCTGCTAACAGTTAGCTAATATGAGGTGGTCTAAGGCAGGGGTGTCAAACTCATTTTCGTGGACGGGCCACATTGTAGTTATGGTTTCCCTCAGAGGGCCATTATGACCTTATGTTATCACATACACACAACAAATTGATTGATGGTAAGCCAGTTTTGAAGTCAGAAGCCAGTAAATAATTTTAGTTTTTTCAACAATTCTTCAATTTATTTTAAAAGGGCAGGACTGAAAACAAATAAATAGCAATATATCATACCTCAATGTTGTAAAAAGAAGTGCTAGAAACCGGAAGTTGATGCACATGATTTGCCCTTTGTGGGCCACATAAAATGAGGTTGTGGGCCAGATCTGGCCCTCGGGCCTTGACTTTGCCACCGGTGGTCTAAGGCCTCATCATATGCTTTCAAATACACATAATTTTCTTCCTGATAGGTTTGAAAGGTGATTCCTTCCTTTAATTTGGGAATTCTAACCACTAGCCCCCCCCCCCCCCCCGTCCCCGCTCCCGAGTGAACATCTTTGTCACCCAAGTAAATCTTTCCAGAACCGCCACTGAAAGCAGATTCATACCGCATGTCCACAAACTCGAAGAAACTGAATCGACAGCACCGCAGCTGGTGGCAGCCAAGTAGAACGCCACTCCTTTGCGTCGAGACGCCATTCATTTTTCAACAAGCAATAAAAATCGTACTGCCTACCTATAATATTCTAATACCTTACTTTCCAGATTGTCATTTGAAATGACAATTTTTCTGCAAGTCGCCTCCAGATAAGAGCAAACTATTCATGACTTCACACAAAAGCCATGTGAAAAAGCCACCTGACTCTCTCCAGGCCACTGACCTTTCTCAGAACTAAATATGGAACAGCACGTGGAAAAAAAAAAAAAGTGAACGATGGCGGGCCGGAAGGTAGAGGAGAAAATAGGTGCGTGATTAGAGGTACTGGGGATTAGTCCATCATCGCTCAGCTGACCGTCTTCTTGTCTGGAATGGCTTCCACCATAGAAAGAAGGCCTAATAGAAGTGCATTAATAATAAAACAGACAAGAGAATAAAACCGCCAATCATAGCGCTTCAGTCGCCACGACACCGTGTGAATTATTCACCGTCTGCACTGATTAGAACGGGGAAGGGAGGGCGTAGCAAATAAATGACAAAACTGTCGAAAGAGCATGACAAAGGAGGCTGATGCGAGCGAGACCGAAAACCGAGCGGGAGAAAGCAAAGGTATTCGTTCGTTACGTAACACACGGGAGAAAGGATTGGAGCGGTACGTTGCAAACAACTCATGACGTGACAGAATAGAAGTGAAAGGGAAGAAGCGCACTACTCGGGAAGAAGCGCACTACAAGTGCGTCATTTAAAAAGCAATCTGAGGTTTAACACGCCGACTGCCGTTGTCTGGCATGTCGCCATGTTCCTGTTGCACGCTTCGAAGGCTCCGGCGAGAGTGAAGGCTTCGACGATACGGATGAACAGCGCGCTCACACCGGCAAAAGGAAGCACATTTATCACACGGGAGACAAGTGAGCAGAAAAACACAAGGAGACAGTCAGTTTCTTTTTCGATTAGCAAAGAAATGTGCCCTGTCAAATTGTTCGTCATTTTGATGTCGTTAGCGACTAGCATATAAATGTTGCCTTAAGATGTCTGCTTTGTGTCTGCCGATGCATCGTCGCAATGGAAAACATTCAAAGCCACATTGTTCGCACGTGCACGCTCAGGTTGTGTGGCGGTTTTCCACTGGAAGAGGTCAAGAATGTTCTTTCCATTCGTCAGTCGGGAAAGTTAGAACAGGGCTTTTTTTTTTTGTTTGCTTTTTTAATTTTGTACATTTGTATATTCAGTACCGTACATCATGCGATTTTGAAAATAAGGCATCAGTACAAATGATGTGAATACATTTTTCAAAAGGCAAATATTTCCACTGATTGTTGTTAAAACAGAGCAGCCAACATGTGCTATAGTTGTAAAGCAACTCTGTAGTCTTTCCTTCATGACCCACTTTGCTTGCGCTCACCCCGCCCCCTCCCACCCTCCTTCCTCACACCCCATGTTGAGGGCGATCAAACATCTTCTTTCCACATGGAAAATAAATAGAATTGTTGGCACCCTTCTTTTAAAAGGAGAGCTTGATTGATCGTATTTGTGAAAAGTACCTTGAGTTGCACGTGCGGTACAAATAAAATGGGATTGATTTGATTGAAAACAGTCAAACGTGACCTGTTATAAGAGCGTGAGTCAAATAATCTGTCGTAAAAAAAAAAAAAAATGCTCTGCCTATCCCACTTTGTGCCTCAATTATATATATATATATATATATATATATATAGGGAGCCAGAATTGGAGTGACGTGCTCACTCCTACGAGCTCCAGTTAGGAGGCAAGCAGCAGCGTTTTGCACCAACTGGAAACGGTTAAGGGAGCACTGGCTGACCCCAAAATAAAACACCCCAAAATAAAGTACATTAAAAAAGTAAATAAATAATAACATATATTTAAAAAAATGTTGAATTTAACAACAGCCCCAATTTGCTGGTTTAAATGTTAAAATCAACCCTCAATAAGATCTTCTAAATTTTAACAACGGCGAACCGAACATTGTTAACATGTACCGGTATGTTTTTTGGGGATGTGGAATGATGCAGAAGTATCTGCAGAAAAAACACTCAAGCGCAGAGAGAGCCAGAGTCAAGATTCAAACATACAGTTAAGTTGCCAGCGATTTATGTCATGGTCAAATGTATTAAGTTTCCACGGAGAAATTTAATTTATTTTCTATTTGCTACTCATCGAGCTGCCACTTTACATTCGCAATCATTTGAAAGCTACAAAATCTCAATTATTAATCATTTAGCAGCAAGACAGCAGAGCCTCACAGGTGCTAATCTGATGAACTATTGCCCCTCTCCCCATTTTTTTTTTTTTTAATTGCAGCTCCCATTTTCCATTCAGATTAATAAACATCCACTGCTGCTCCCCGGTGGTCTTTAAAGAGAACTGAGCAGACCCACTGCCCTTCATCATGTGAGGGCAACGAGATTTCAATGGGAAACGAGGCACGCAGGTAAGGTGAGTGCATTATGTAAAAAGATAAAAGGCGAAAGGCAAAAAGCCAGTCTTTGTGTCACAGTACAAAAGAGAATAAAAAAGAGCCGCCGACATCTGATCAGCCGGGGCCGTAAACCCAGAGAGAGAGAGGGAGACAGCGATGAGGCCATTAAGTGCATGTGTCTGCAGGTTTTTATCTGGGGACCGTGGGAGCAATGGCAAGCAGGTCCCCATTGTGCAGCGTTTACTAATGATGGAGGTAATGAGGGTTTGGGTTTCCAGAGTGGCCCGTTGCAAGTGTGCTGTGGGGAGCCAGCGGACAGCAGGGACATGAGGGAGATGAAAGCGCACCCGCCATCAATGAAAAGAAAGAACTTTCTTCGATATTCATTCCAGTGAAGCTGGGTGAGTCCACATATTACATACTAGTTGCACGATTACATTTGGAGTCGGAGAGATGTAGTTTATTGGTTGTTTTTGCACGTGAACGTGTAGTATTGCAATTAGCCACTAGAGGGCAGCAAAAAGCTGTCCTGCATCAACATCTCTGTCGAAACATGGGCGATATGAGGGACCTGTCATGTGTTTCCCACCAAAAAGAGGCCTAGACTGAAAGTGAGCTCATATTAGGATATAGGATTTTAATAATCTTCATAATATGTTCTTTTTTTATTCTAGCTCTAATCCATGCTAATGCATTACTGCAACATTATAAAATTATTTAATATTAAGGAATAACTGCAATCTGCAAATGTGTTTTACTTTCTAAACCCAGTAGAGAGACCCCTGCAGTTAAAAATAAAGACCCCCTTGCACACACACACACACACACACACACTTGTTCCATTATTTAACCATGACTTCCTCGTTGCCACAATACCACACACACAAAAAAGAAACACATGCAAACTGTAATCTTTCACAGGCTGACTCAACATGTGCACTTACTTGTTTTGTATAATGAATTAGGAAGCTGTTAGTGAAATAAAAAAAAAAAAAACATGACGCTGCCAGCTGAGAAGTGATGAAATGCTCCCTATAGCAAACGCTCGTCCCATGCAGACCTTCCGAAAAATTTATTTCGCTTAAAAACAACTCAGCCACGTGCATTCCGGTATGAATTGAATTCTGCTTTTACGAGGTTATTCAAGGGCATGCAAAGAACTAACCGAGAAAACGGGGGGAGAACATCTGATTCAACTCAAGTGTATATCTTGGATGTGCCCTGGTAATCCCAACTCTGTGTGAATGTGTCAACTGTGCAGGCTGACACCAGCACAGTGTACACCAGAAATGGAATGTGAGCGTTTGGGAATTTGGTCTATGCTTGTTTTGAACTGCTTTCAAGATTTCGGCTGTCCTAGTCACTGCCAGATACATACAAGTTTCAGCTCATACAATTTCAAAATTCAGAAGTTGTATGCAATCAGTACAGTCAGAGAACAAATCAATCAATACCACCGTAATTTAAGTTCCATGTCATGTTTTTTTGTTGTTTTTTTAATCCTTTTGCTAATAAAAAAATGAAACCATTTATCCGTGAGCATATTCAGGCCTTGCATTGTTTGCATTTCATGATGTGGTGTCCATTCAGAGACATGCAAGTAGTAAAAAAAAATAATAAAAAAAAAAAAACACGGAAAAACTGCGAATTATCAACAGATTGAAGTGAAATTGCAAACAGACACAATGAGGCGAACAGGTAATAACGTACTAATATGACATGTAAACGACAAGAACGGCACACTACAAGTGAACAAAAGCTCGAGACTAAATTCACACGAAGCGATGATGCCAGGGAAAGGGAGAATCTGATTGGCTGAACCACAAAACAAACAAAATTCCAGATAGCTACTGTACGTAAAAAAAAAATAAAAATGAATTAAGTGAAACCGCCAGCATAACAAGACATTTTATACAAATCCACGTCTTGCACACCAACCTTTTTCATGCAAATCAAATTGGTAGTTTTTGCACATACTAAATTGTGTTCAAACAAACATGCACAATATCTGAGTTTCCCATCAACGAAATCACAAAAGTCATTCTGGTGGTTTCCAAAAACACCCGAACAAGTCCCTATGCGGTGTCTTCGGGCCAAAAGTTTCCCCATGGAAAATAAAGAGTTACAACGTAATTGGCCAACGTGTGGTCCGATGCTATTGTGTCTTGGCAAGTGGATAAACACGAGCTTAGTGGTTTAGAATAACGGCCAAAGGACACAAATATGATGTACGTGGTCACATTCAAGAGCAAATATACATCTGATTGAAAGGAACAATAGAAGGAGTCGATGCCAAAGAACATGCGGGTATATAAACACACAGAAAGCTAATGCTCAGCAGGCATTGGGTACACTTGTGTTTAGAATAAGAGCAGTGCATAGAAGAAGGGGACTTTTTTTTTTTTTTTGCACTCAAATGCATTGAGGAACCCCACCAAAAAATTGCAGAAACCATCAAATGTGTCACTGAAAGTATAAAAAATATTCACCCTCCGTCCTCATCCTTTTAAAGCACTTCTGCCCCCGCATATATTTAATTTGAATATTTGAATTCTGTACACGGGTTAAAAGGACTGTCAAAAACCCACTTCTGGCCATGCTTAGTTCGTCCTTTTTTAAAACTTCTAGTCCTCTGTCCCAAAAATGGGTGCACGTCCAGGACGGGGTTGTCGTTGCGGCCCCTTCCTCTCTTTCTTTCTCTTAGCCTTCTTTCACTCCCCCTCACCAGGATCTTGTTTCTGCATTGAGGTGAGGCAAGGTGTGCTCCTCTCACAAGTCAAATAAAATAAAAGTCAAACTTTTAATTTGGAGTTTTTATTTATTTATTTATTTTATTTTATTTATTTTTATTTTTATTTTTATTTTTATTTTTATTTTTATTTTTATTTTTATTTTTATTTTTATTTTTATTTTTATTTTTATTTTTATTTTTAATTAGAATTTTTGTAAATTGCTGCTTTACTGAGGTAAGCATTTGGTTTTTGGGACACTTACTGAGCTAGAACTTGCCAAACCTCCTTAACATTTTGTGGCAATCATTTCACAACTTTGGAATTTAGCACTGCCTCACAAATGCATTTCCTTTCCTTTTTTTTTTTTTTTTTTTTTTGGCTTCGTTAGTATTTTTGCTCAAAAAATCCATTTGTGCATAGCTAAACACAACACAAAAACAATCCACTGACCCAGATCATCAGTGCCAGAGTTGGAAGAGCTTGAAATCAATTCATTTGCCTTCAAATTTGGGTTATATGAATAATACAGTCTCTAAATTGCTGTCATGGCTTCCAAGCTGTTTCCCTCACTTTATTATTTGCTTTTCTCCTCTTTTGGGGCTAAATTCTTGTGGCATGTACCAAGTGTTTTAATGAAAGTCTTGAGTCACTGTGAGGTCAGGTTGGTCATGTTATAGTCTTGCGCCCCGGAGGCCAAATGTGCTTTGTAGCAATGGGAGGAATTTTTACAGTTTAAACACAGACCCAATTGACTTCCAAGCGTTTGGAATTCCACTCAACGGATGCGGCTTTTTTTTTTTTTTTTACACTCCAGCTTTATGAATTCCAAAGCACTGTATCGGCTCTGATTATGGGCACAACGAAATAATTTCAAGCGCTGTACGTACGCTGCACTATATCATCTTCTACTAAAAGCGTCAGTAAAAATCTTCAATTCTTCAAGGTTGCGTTTGCGTTGACGAACACAAAATCCAGAGGTACCTGAAGCACGAATGAATGCTAGCACGGTTATGGTTGGTTGGATTACAGTACTCTCCTGAATTGTAAATCTTTTCAAATTCCATCCAAGAATCAAGTAGAAACATATGATGCGAGACGCTTTGAGCACAGAGGTGAAAGCGTCCGAGCTAAAAGGCGTCCTTGAGCAAGTATGTCGCAGAGTCACAGACATTAAATCTGCACCTATGTGTGAACCTGTCCCGCAAAACATAAAATCTATAAAGTCATATTAAGGGGGGCAATTCATTCAGTTTAAGCACCTCCTATGTCCATGTCCTATAAATGTGACATGCACTTAAAGGCAAATTTTTTTTAGATTGAAAAAAAAAATATATACCGCACTCATGACAGAACATTTTGACCAATTTTGCGATTTTTATGAGGTGAACTAACGAATAACACACACGCTTCACATGTACAACAGGCCGTTACACATAACTGCAACCACATATGTGTCACATTCCCCCCCCCCCTCCCTCACCTTTTTTTTTGTATAGGGTGCTAATTTTGCCTCCACAATGCAATGACATCAACAGAATTTCAAGTACCGTATTTCACGGACCGTAAGCCGCTACTTTTTTCCTAAATTTTGAACTATCCGGCTAATACAACGGTGCGGCTTTTCTGTTGATTTTTCTTTCACCAGTAGGGGGTGCTCTAAGGTTCAGGAAATACGCTAAATAAATCTTGATTTTTTTTTTTCTCTCTTGGGTCTGTTCTGTTTTAATTAGCAACGTTGTTGCCGTGTTAAAAGGCAGCGTTTTAACAATCTGTTAATGTCCATTCACAGTAAAAAATCGTTCTGTACATGCAATAAACAACTAATTATTTTCAACACAGAAAACTGCGGCTTATATTCCGGTACGGCTTGCATATCGTTTTTTTCATTATCATTATTATTTTATTATTATTTATTTCTTTCTTTATTTTTTTTTTTTTTCAAAAAGAGTTGCTGCGTTTTATATCCAGGTGCGCCTTATAGTCCGGAAAATAGCGTCATTATATTAGCGTGTCAGTCTTGTACGGAATATCAGATTGTGCTCAAACGTTTTACGTTCAATGCTGAGCACGGCATATATTCCACACATCTTTGCTCCTTTTCCTCTTGCAATTCTGTGGCTGTGACTTTATGAGATCCCCTCCTATTCGTTAGCATTGTTGTATACTGCTGAATATCACCTTGAGGGCCACTGGACTCGGCAGAGTCCACAGCAGGCACAAATCGGGTTCCAAGGCCATGCAGCAATTGGATGTTTTTTTTTTTTTTATGAAACGTGTGAATGTCTGGTGACCGGGCCGGGGTGTGCCCCACCTCCCACCCAACAGATCCCGGGTAAGCAAAAGAGTACAATATGACAATATATTCACATTTCAGTGGTAATTCGATTTTAGAGTATCTTGATTTCCAACCACATCCCTCCAGATGTTTTCCATCTACTCGCCATGTTTTTTTTTTTTTTTCTCCCAACTTCAGTATATCATCTGGCATATCAAAGAACCAGGTTTTAGACGTACTCTGCGGACTCTAAGACCCAAAATGCATTTCGGGTGGATGGTACACCTGCTGGCGGAAGTGACAAACCCATGTGATTTTGATTAGCAGGGTGAAATGCCGACTACAAATGGTGTGTTAGCGTTTCCAAATTGAAACTTAAGTCATACAGCCATACAATGCAGCACGCTACCCACGCTGTGCTCAGCATATGCGGGCTGGATTAGTTTACGAGAGCGATGTTTTATTTAGCACGTGTCAAAGCGCTTGCGTGTGCATGTGGGCGTGTCACACACGCACTGGTGTGCGTCTTTAAAAAAAAAACAAACAAAAAAAACACGGGGGCCACAACAACATAGCGTATTCCGAATGGAACTGAGGAACCAAAATATGATAATGTGCATGAACATACGAAGCGCAGCAGTGTGTGTCCTCCGCATATGCGTGATCTCTTATTCAGGAGATGTCACGGCCCTCGGTCACACTCATCTGAACAAGGATGCAACGTGAAACCTAAGGGTTGAATGGCCCTCTTGTAATAACCCTGACATCATTAAAAATAAAAAAGGCAACATGGCAATTACTACTTATTAGAGTCGGCCTCCCTCGGTCACACGTAGTTAGCATCGAGTGTTTGCATCAGTGTTCCTGGTTTAGAGCGACTCGTGGTAGTCAAACACAAAAACTGAACACATTGAAATTTGTTCCAGTTTGGTTTGTACATTTCATCAAACACATCAAGTCAATTCTTGATTTTTTTTTTTTTTTTTAATGCCCAACCAATCTGTTGATCTCAATAACAAGAATCCTCCGTCCAACTGATGGGATGCTTAACACTGATTATCGAGACTCGGTTGCTGCTGTATAAACATGCTTTCAGGTGAAATTTCAGAAAAACCTCAGATGACCTCAAATGTTTAGAGGTGAACTTTATCAGAAGCCGTCTAAAGTTTTGAATGCACATATACATCCATCCATTTTCTGTACCGCTTCTCCTCACGAGGGGCCGCGGGTGTGCACGTGTACAGATTTTCAATATTTCAGTACTTTTGGTAACAGCTTGCTATTTTCAAACAAGGAGCTGAATGGTAAATTTCACAGGTTCAAATGATATTTGAGCAGTTCTCTCTGTCATGCTGAAATGGAGAAACCAAAAAGGAAATTATTTATTTATTTATTTAGAGCTGCTGGGCTTAAATTATGCATACATGTGAAAAAGTATGTATTGTAGTATAACATTTATCTTTTGCGGGGGCTTTTTGCGGTGAAAACGTACAGTCGGCTTTATTTCGTTAATCACCAGTGGGAACATCGTCCCCGTTATTTTCCATAATCATTGGCAGACTTCCACCTTTGTGTGTGAGATACATCTATAAACACGTGCTAATAGCCACGGACACCTGTTAATACTTCACTATGAGATACACGCATACGCACTCTCTCTCCGAAACGTCAGATGGTGATGGCAAGCACCTGGTCACAATCAGTCAAGGCCAGGGGTTAAAATGATTGTCTTTCGTGTGGCTCAAATCGTCTCACGGAGGGGCTGGCTAAGCGGGAAGGAAGTTGGACTTTAAAATGTGTGATGTGACCACACTTTTAGGAAACTGTATTTTAATACGGATGACGGTCACTAAAATGTTATGATCATGTGAGACTAATATTGAAAGAAAAAAATTTGCTTGAACATGAGACTGATTGGAAATACAGTGTAGGCATGACTAATGTTGGAAATGACGTGATGCCATTTGTTGGAAATGACTTTTTGTGTGAATGTTTAGACAAGCAGAGAATCACTATTTCCTTTGGTGCCAAGTCAATCGTGTTTAAGGTCCAATTGATCCTTGGGGAATTTTTTTTTAGTCATTCCAGTCCAGCTTGAAACTGATTCCTGTAAAAAAAAAAAATTGCTCAGACGAGATCGCCATCAGCATTCATGGTTTTAATTATACACTCAAAATCGCTCGCAAAACTTTTTCTTCTATAACAATTTTTTTTTTTCCCCACAGATCTGACTTTTAATCACACATTTTTGCGTGCACTCTGTAGGCCTGGCAGCAAATAAGACAAATTGTGTTATTCTAAACTACTTGTGCAGGTGGGACTAAATTCCAGAAGGATTCCAACATTTTGAGTGGTACTCGACCCTACAGTGAGAAAATCTTGCAACCGGGAGGCCATTTTATGCCTCAAAATCAATTCAACGTATGCCCAGCGTCTTGGCAAGACATCTTACAACTGACCTCTAACTCGGGAATGTCGCGCTAACGCCGCACCTTATGTTATCTCTGCACGACTGATCCCCGGGATAATCATCAGCAGCTGTCTGCTTACAGGGGAAGACACAAACATTTCGAATTCTTCTTCTAACAGTTTGAAGAGGTGAGGCGGCAGACTGACACTGACGGCAGCAGTCGCTGGAACAAAGATGGCAACTGTGGAGGTTAATCTAAACAACTGGGCCTTTTGCAGAGGGGCAAGGCCCATTTTTACGCTCCTATAAACACACACAAACATAAACACACATCCGTCACAAATATAACACTAAGGCATTCAAACACTGGCAGCATGACCTGCGCCACTTCTTAGCCGCATCCATCACGACCAAGCAATTTGGACTTGTCGGTTCTCATGAGGAATGATGTCCTCGCGTTACAAATTGCGCTGGTAGTGTCGTAGAGAAAGACAATAACGAGTCAGTGTTTGGAGTTTTACGTCTCACATTTTGTCTTTGAGCGTGTTACCAGAAGTGGGGAATTTTATACATTTTGCCGGTCCGTCGTTCGTCAGTCAATCTGTCTTTTTTTTTTTTTTTTTTCAAGCAGAACCAAACAGTAATTGCCAGTTGGTCAGTCCGTCATCTCATTTCAAAACTGCTTCTGTCGTTAAACTTCACCGGTCCGCCAGTCTGTCTATCGTCAATCTATAAATCCGTCGCCCCCCCCCAAAAAAAAAAAAATCGTCCAAGTCCAACAGATGAAAAATCCAATTGGATTAAAATGGTAAAGTCGCACACAATATAAAATAATTTGCCATTCAATTGAATTGTAAAGTACAATGGGCACACGTTAATGCAGGCGTGGGAAAACTACGACCAGGGGACCACATGCGGCCCGATAAGCGTTTTAATCCGGCCCGCCGAACTTGAAAAAAAATGAAATGAATAAACCTTCTTTAATGTTTTATTTTCTAAATACTGTGGTGTGTCAAAGACAGATATTTTGTTGTAATGCTTTTGTTTACTTTTATTTAAAATTAAATGTATTTTCTTTTTGACTTCTTGACTTTTAAAATAGCTTATATAAATAAAGACATATTTTTTTTACCTTAAGCAGAATCCGGCTCTGTGTTGTGTCTAAGTGTAGAATCCAATTCAAGTCGCTCGCCCTCTCTTTAAATATGACTCATCATCGTCATCTTTTTCTTCTTCTTGGTTAATTGGCCGATTACGGCTCTTTGGTGCATTATTAATCCGTCTTTTTTTTTTTTTTTCGTATTTCACCAGCAAACCGGGTGCCCGTCAGTACTGACAGAATGCCAACATCAATGTATTGCTAACAATAGACTGAGAACTCATTGGAGTATTGTTCAGTTTTTCTCTTGTATGAACTATACTTCAATATTCAATATTTATACTTGGCATTCCTACTTTCTTCTTTGGTTGGGCCGTTTGTCTCAATAAAGCTTCACAAACACTGATTTTAAAACAAGACACGCGGCACCTGCTGACCAGCCGACAACAGGAAGTGAAAATAGATGCCCAACCTCTCCTTGCTCTGCGCACGTGCCATAGAGTAAAATGTATCTGTTTCAGTTTCCAAGTAAGAGCAGGCTTGAGAATCTGTTAAACCCAAACTGGGACTTCTAAACAGTTTGACATCACTTTAGTTTAGTTTGCCCATTTCCTGTCAGTAGCAGGATGAGGCGTAGAATTAGTAGCACTCGATCGAGTCGGCCCCTGTGTTACATCTTTGCTTCGCATTTACCTGCCGGACGGAGACGCGGCAATATCTGAGTGAAATTAAACAGTGAGATATTCTTGTGCTTCCAATGGGGTTATTTTTCTGGTGTCATGCTAGTTCCCAATTTTTGTTGTCTGATTCCACTGGTTCTCTTTTTAAAAGTTCAAAAATCAGACCTGTCGCAGTGCCAACTCACGAAAGAAGCTTGCCGGTCGGGATGAGCATTTCCTCGGCCTGCGTGCTTTTGCTCCCAGTGCCTCGGCCAACATTGTGCAGACCTGAGACGTGGCAACGGCAACACGTGACATCATTAATGAGTCGCCGGACGTAATGCAAACAGGACATCCGTCATTCCGACACTGTTTTGTCCGGTTGATAGTTGCGGAGCTTCCTCCAACATTTTCTTTCTGGTAGTGAGTCGCAATTGCTCCGATAAAGTGCAGCGTGCACATGCCGCAGATTTCCAAAGGGGTGAACGACCCCGTCAAACTGGGAAGCCAGATGTTTCTTTGTACACAAAAGTGTCTCGGAATGTCGTAAAGATGAGAATTCAGTCATTCAACGTGTTTGTGTTCTGAGGAAACCTGTTAGGACACTCAATCTTTTGTCTCCCATCCAAATGTTTGTTGGCAAATAAAGGCGTGTGCGATATCACTGTGGTGCTTCAAAGAAGTTAACTATTTGCCCTCTGCATTTTAGCGTATCCAATAAACGCCACTCGGTAAAAAACTAGGACATTGTATAATTTCTGATGAGCTAGTCTCATCGACGCTATCGTTGCTCGTTTCGCTAGCTTGTGTGCTACAAATGGAACTGAGAAAATTAGCATCTTGACATGCGACAACTCGGTTTTAAGGTCGTCAGGTTTTGGCGGCTCGATTGCGCCAAAGAAAGAGTCCAAGTCAGGAGGATGAAGTCCTACTTAGTGATGATCTGCAGTGGATTGGGAAATTCTGCCCAAGATGGAAATATTTTCTTGGAGCAGGCTCGTCATCGGAATAGTCGTCACTGGTTTGGTCAATGTTACAGTTTTGGGGATTTTTGTCAAGCTCCAAAAATCTGTGCAAAAATAAACTTAGTCTGAAGATGCAATACAGCAAAAGTACAGTTTTAAAAAAAAAAAAAAAAAAAAAGGGATTTTAAGGTCAGCGATGTGGATGACGTCATTGAAATATGTGAAGCAAACTCAGTTACAATCTCATGTTTTATGCGATTTGGATTACCGTGATGTCATTGATCTAGAATCCACGTTGCTGAAGGCGTGCCACGGTTGTGGGCGCGGACACAAAGGAAGTTGGTCCGAATCGTAGCCCAGAAGCAGAAAGGCCGGAATGCAGTCTCAACTATGATTCACAAAGAAGTAATCGCTTTAGATTGCGCCTTCCCAGGTGACGTACGAGTCTGAAAATGTAACTGATGCACGTGATCGGAGACCTGATGTGTGAAGCATGCGTCATTTACATCGACAGTTTTCTTTTTTAACTGAGTTTGGAACATCAAAGCTCACGTGTGACTTGTGCAGGCCTGCGACCATGTTCACTCAATTATCCACAAACCACCACTCCCTCTGTTTTTAATGGGAATCAGTTGGGGGGTTTTTTCCACGATTTTTTTTCTTGATGGTTTATTTATATATATATATATATATATATATATATATATATATAGTTTATATATATAGTTTATATATATAGTTTATATATACGTTTTTTTAATTAATTTTTTCCCCCAGTTTTACTAATGTATCATATTTTTGGACCATAAGGCGCACCTAAAATCATTTACTTTTCTCAAAAGTTGTACCTTATAACCCGGTGCGCCCTATATATTTAAATTTCCCAAAGTAGACCTGCTCATTGAGACTTTGGTTTATAATCCGAAAAATACGGTGGATCAACAAGCGCCAATTATACTCCGATTTTCTGTATGTACAGGCCGGCATGTATTTTGTCAAAATTTTAAATGTCATTTTGTCATTCGCCCTGTGATTGGTTGGCGACCAGTTCAGGGTATGGTGCGCCTTTCGCTCGTAGTCAGTTGGAATATGCAGTCGTGGTCCCCGAAAAATGATTGTGAAATGTCTCCATCTTTGAGCCAAGTGCTGTGCTGACAAAAGGACGAAGCCACCACATCTTTTCTCAGTTAGAGAGGCTTACACAGCAGCCTTCACTGATTGGAGAAATGCTTGGCACTGAGGAAGGGTGTGTTTGCCCAGTCCTAATCACACAACCACACACACACACACACACACACACAAATGTATTTTTGGCTCCCATAATATTCAGCTACACCCCTAGATTGAGGAATTCATGACTAAAATCTCAAATGGGATCATACTGAGTTTGCAATATTTTTACAGTGACATTTCCAGTTTTGCTGTTTAATTTCACATTTCAGGAAACGATTCCAAATGACACAAACGTCTGACGGAGCTCTTGGAGTCATTTGACACTGTAGCAAGCGCATATTTCCTTCTTCTGGGAAGACTTGGTTGCGAGGGGTAATTTGCCGACATGCCTCCAGAATGGATATGGATCACTGATGGTGGATGAGGCGTTTATTTTAGCGCATCCAAAAAAAGTGTTTGATGGGGTCGAGGTCAGTTGTTTCACAACACAGGTAGGTTCGGTTTATTTCGCCCGTAGAAAAATGTGATCCTTAAACTCAACTATGCATTTATGGACCTTATTTGGTTCGGTGAGGTTTCAAAAAATGGCCTTCCCCGTAACTGTTCCCACAAAGCTTAAAGGACATAATTGGCGCACTTAGCAACAGCTCCAACTCAATCATCTTGAAACTTTCGGTAATTGTCCGTCTGCCGTCCATACATTTTCGACTATGTCTTGGAATTTTTGTGAAACCTTTAGTCAATGACATTTTGAAGAATATCAAACATATGCATGTTAAGGCAGCTATGATTAAATGGTCTTATCAGTAGGTACAATGTTTGTTTTTGTTTTTATTTTAGGGAAAAAAATTTGACCAAGATTCATTAAAAAACGTTTTTCACCAAGAATGTGATTTATAGCCTGTACAACTCATTGTATTTTTTGTGTAATCTTTTTGAGAGTAAAGGAAAAAAAAAGGCAGAAATAATGTAGTTGCACAAGTGCACACACCCCCTTATAACTGGGATGTGGCTGCAATCAGAATTAACCAACATTCAAATGAATGTTAAATGAACGCCACCAATCACCTTTTAAAGGGGCTCAAACATTTCGGTTGTTCTAGTAGGCTTTTCCTGACATGTCCTCCCCCGGCAGAAGCCTGAAGGCTTTGCACGAACATTGACTGCTATTTGGAACGATTGATAATCCATCCATGGATGGTGTTCTTTTGTCAATGAACAATGTCGTGTTTGCGCCAAACATAACTTTTGAAATTATGGCGAAAACTTTGGTTAACCAGACAGTCACAAATTATCCAAAACACATGGGGCAAACGTGTTATGGTCTGTAAGGACGTTAAAAAAAAGTCAGGAAAAGACTAAAAACAAAAGATTAAAACTAAAGCTGTCAAAATTAAAGCATTTACTTTAGAGATGAAGTCAAATTTGATAAAAAAAAAAAAAAAAAATTAACAGTTTTATTTGCTTCCTGTAGCAGTTGACCTCGCACGAACAGTCTTTGATTTGAAATATACTCTGTATTGTTTTTGTTTCACACTAATTCGAAGATTTTACTCAATACAATATAATAAGAAACAATACAACTTGTAAATATCCATACAAGCTTAGTAGAAATTTGTCGTTGAAAAATGCAATCCAATATGGAAAACCTTTCAATTAGTTAAAAAAAATTGTAATTAGCACTTATTCAAAAAAACAAAATCAATTTAAAATTATTTATCTATTTTTTTAATATCATAAAAACCTTGTTATAAACAGGGGGGTGGAGACTTTTTATATCCGCTAAACATTTTTTTAATTGTTTTTATATTGTTATTATTATTATTCAACATTTTTAACCAATCTTTCATCAAGTTATATATTGTCGTATGACCACCCATGATAAATGTTGACAAACCTGAGCAATAAAAGACTTATAAATGAATGGCTGTCCAGTAATTCTAATTGCTATAAATTATTATTATATTCTATTATATATACATATGTTAATTCTTTGTAATTGCTATCTTTGAGAAAGCCTACTAGTGCTCTCCACTCCCTGCGAGAAGCACAACAAATCGCCACAAAGAAAACCAGACGGACGGACTGTATGTGTGAGGGGAACATATGTCCGCAGCTGACCGACATGTCAAGTGAAGTGCCAGATACAATGAAATTCAAAGAAATATTCTCTCACAGGATGGGCAAAATAAATAACCCTCTTAAAGTTATCTCATGACTTTATATACGTGATAATCTCTGCCAGCTGACGATAAGACACGCATTTTCTCACAAATAGCAGCGTTTCCTCAACTTTGTGCCAAGCAAACTGCTGTAAGGTTTCCAGTGGATGATGCAGGTGTGTGTGTTTATAAGAATGGGCTCAACCATCTGGAGGCCAAGAGGTGACACATAAAAAAAAAAAAACGGCTCCTTGGAGAACTTTTTATTTATTGGGACATTCGAAATTGGTCCTCGGTGCAAGCATGAGTGGTTGTTCGCTTTTGGGTGCCCTGCAATTGGCTGGCAACCAATTCAGGGTGTACCCCGCCTACTGCCCGAAGACAGCTGAGATAGGCTCCAGCACCCCTTGTGAGGATAATGGATGGATGGATTATGACACAGGTGTCGAACTGAAGGGCCGGGGGCCAGATCTGGCCCGCGACCTCATTTTATGAGGACAGTGAGTGTCTTGTATTGTAAACCTGCAAAGTTGAAATTGATATAAAGTAATGATTTGGACAAATAAAATCATCAATAATCACAAAACAAAGTGGAATTTTCCAAATCTTTCTCTTTCAACATTAATTTTATATTTAAGGACGTACGATATTTGACTTTCTCGTCGGTACAATTTAGCTATCTTTAGCTTTATATTGATGTTGCCGTAGCCCAAGAACACAGAGCCTCATGTTCTCAAATTTCTCTCGGGCGAGCTGTCATAAGCACGTGACTTGATTTATTATTTGTATTCTATACAGTTCTACCTTGTCTTACAAGTGCAATTCGTTTTCTGACCAAGCTCCTCACTACGTTTACTCGTATATAAAATGCATGTTATGAAAGGTGATAAAACATAGAAGCCAATACTAAGAAATAAACTGGTCGGGCGATTTGTGAATTTAAGGGGTGTGGCTTGATGAGTGATGTCATGAGTCGGAATCGGATGGACCTGTTAATTCAGGGTGAGGGCATCTGTGTTTGACATGCGAGTACCTTAATAGCACATAACTCAAACTTCGACCAAGCGTGGCTAGGAAGTGACGTTCTAACGTTTTTCGTGAACACTGACACATTTGTGTAAATTACCTGATCAGGATTCGCAAACAGTTGACTAAGACATTCCTGCTAAACTAATGGATCCCGACTGACGTAATGTGTGTGGGTGGTAAGCGCTCCCGATTGCATGTGAATAAGCTCGTAAAGTAGATGTCATAAAACAGTGAGAGGGGAAAAAGTAATCATGGGCAAATTTCCGCATGTTCCACCTGCATGCTGAAAGAATGTCTGTACCATAAAGTGTAAAGGTTTGATTACTATTAGAAATTCTATCTGAAAATCTTATATGATTTTTTTTTTTGTGGTGGGTTCATTTCTTGAAAAAGTAGGTTAATATGCCAGTTACCAGAGAGAGAAGAATTCCAAAAAAGAGCAGCACGAGCCCGATTTCAATTCAGACCTTTCTGCGCACAGTTTGCATACTAGCGCTTTGCTCGTGTGTTTAGTTTTCCTACTCAGTCCAAATGGTTCCTTTCCAAGTCAAAACTGGAGCTGGATCGATTGGAAAACTGAAATTTTCCTTTTAAACGTTACATGGATTGTCTGACAAGCAGTTGTCCTACTACAGCGTGCATGCCACCGAGATAAGATAAGGTAAGGTAAGATGAGATAAGATAAGATAAGGTAAGATAATATACACAGTTGTTGATACATTTTTACCCAAAATACAATGCAGCATCAGACAAAAGACAAAATTGTACACTCGCTGTTGTTCCGCTAAATGTTTTCTACTTCTCATCCTTCTCCTTTTCTCATAATGCCGTGTGTCTACGGATGTGTCCTGATTTTTCTTTCTTTTTTTCTAATCCTTGTCGGACAGTACCAGCTATGCCATGCATCCCATAAGAGTAACAATACAACCCACACCCCTCACATACACACACGCTAACACACACATACGCGTGTGATTTAAGTTGATCATTTCTATGTGTTTGTTAGACTGCCAAAATAAACCAAAACTTTGGTGACTGCAGTCTCTCCGCAATAATTCTGAGCACATGTTTCCAAAGCCGAAGCAACATGTGCATTAAGAGGAAATTCTACGGAATATTCTTGATGTCTCTGTTTATGACCGCAATCCATGAGGCCTTTTCTAGTAAACTTTGTGTTTTGATTAAGGCCAAACAAATGACAAAAATGCGGCTTGCGCAAGTTGGGCCATGTTAGACCTCATGTGTGTCGCTGTCAAAAATGCACGTGCGTGTGTGTGAATTGGTTTGCTCTTATTTGCACTTGCGTCCAGTCTCTTGGTGGCAGCAAGTGCGAGCGGCTGAGCTCATTTCCATCACGTGTTGTATGCGATTGCCGCTATTTTCTATCTAATCCCTTGTTCATACTCACTCTGACATTGATCTCTTTTGGTCTAAGCACACCAAAGGACAGCTCAGGACAAAAGAACGAGCCTAAAAGCCCATAAAACCTTTTGATAATGCTCTCGACGCTGTAAATATTTAGCGGGGTGGATCTTCATTCATTACTTCTGCCTTTGTCATCGTTTGCGTCATGAAATCAGGGTTTCCCAAACTTTTTCATCTCAAGGTCCATATTGGAAACTGAAAAGGGACTCAAATGACTAAAATTATGAATTGTCATAACATCGACAAAGAATAGGCCACATTTTCTAAAATTGTGATAAAGAACACAAGAGACATTGACTTGTTAAAGCAAGGATAATCAAATAACTGACAATCAGTGACCGGATGCAAAGAAATTATTTGGGAAAAATACATGCCTTTGCATTTATATATATATATATTTTTTTTTTGTTAATTATAATCCTTTAAACTCTTTAATTTATTGTCCATATATAAAATTTAAAATTGATTGTCCATATATATATATATATATATATATATATATATATATATATATATATATATATATATATATATATACATATATATATATATATATATATATATATACATACATAACAGAGAAAAGCAGGTCACTTTTCAAAATAAAATATTTTTCGGCCTTGATTAATAAATAAATGGAAAATAAATTTTTCTTCTAATTTTTTTTTCAATTTTTTCCATCTGTGTGGCCCGCCGAGGACCACTCCAAAGTGCTCCGTGGCCCAGTACCGGTCCACGGCCCGATAGTTGGGGACCACTGTGCTAGTCTAAATGGCTTGGTAGAGGGATGTTTGGGCATCTTCAAAATGGAATCCCGACGGACAATAATTAAAAAAAAAAACTGATTCAAGAACAGCTGGAACATTCTTTATATATTTACACATATTATTTACTTATACTTGTACGATGTAGACACACAACTCCTCATCATAAAGATCCACCCATTCATTTTCCCAACCGCTTAGCCTCGCTAGCGTTGCGGGCCCAGCTGTCTTTGCGCGGTATGCAGGGCTCACCCTGAACTGGTCCTTACCATAAACAACAACATAAACTAAGAAAATTAATATCCGTCCCAAAACAAAAATAAAAAAAAAAATGTTTCACAACATCTGGTCCATGAAGGTCACAGATATGATCACATCAAATGATCACAGACAGTTTCAGTCAAATAAATGCCAGTCTACGATCCCTGAGGACTTTCTAAAAAAAAAATAAAAAAAATTCTGAAGCGTTTTAAGTGGGAAATCACTTGGCTCGCGTTCTTACAAGCTCTCATTTTCATGACCTCCTCTATCCACCCCCCAAACCACAACCCTCCACTCCCTTTCTCTCCATGGACCGAATTTGAGCTGCAGGGTCTGAACAGCAACCATTATTGACTCACATCCTTCCTTCTTAGCACACATGTGAGAACACACTCTCGCATGTCATCAATACTAATCACCTATTCCGCTTGTTGTCGTTCGGGTCAAAGCCCGCTATGGATTATCCCATTTTATCTCACCAATCGACTAACATGTAAAAAAAACAATAGATGTGATCTGTCCGCTTGTGGAGCAATTATTTTAGCAGTCAATTATCATTCAAGCATTTTTATCCTCATTGAAAAAAATGACTTCATTCCGATCTGACATGCCGACATCCCATTCGAACTTCACCGCAATGGGATCAGAAGTTCAGAATTGCGTCACTTGAGAAATGTAGTGTAAATCCAGCCACAGATAAACCACCACTGGCCCATTACGAGCAATCAACTGACTTTTACAGATTTTACTGAAAGGATGCGGAGCGTGGGCCAAGGAAGAAGTGCTCGTCAACTTCAGTGACGGATCCATAAATACCAGGCTTTTATATGTGCGCTTTGTCAGAAATGTGGCTTTCTTGGATGTTAAACATTCCTGCTTGGCTTGAGTGAGGCGTGGGATTATTGGTGAAATATAACGGGTGAGAGGAAGAGATGAGAGCAGTGGAATCACTCGTGAGGGGAGAGTTAAAAGAGACACCTGGGGGTTGAACAAAGCAGCAGCTGGTGAGGCTTTACTTCTTGAAACTTCTTTGCAAGTCTTTGTCAGGGGTTCAGCGGTGTTAGTCGATGAATTCTTACATATGCAATCACACCTGGGAATTCACGTGTACACTCTTGCCTCCTTATGTCGGAGGGGAAAGGAGATTAAATGGCCCTGTCATCGGTTAAAACGTAGACACTTTGTGATCAGTGTGAAGTGTTGAGTTCTTTACAGAACGGATCACATATTCACCTTTTTGAGCTCAACTGGACAGTTCCAAATTTGGTGTCACCAAAAATATCAAAACAAAGCAACAAATTGATATTAGTGAGCGTTTCTTCAGTTGTGACACGAAAGTGGCCTTGCAGGTATAATTGCAATCAAATTCACGCGTTTCTTTCCGTCTGCGATTGTGGGTTAAAAAAGGTTGCAGAGATTTCACAAGTCACTATAGAATCGCAGGACCCGCTCGTCTTCTTTAACGTGAAGAAGTCCAACTCGTGATCTGAATGGCTATCGCAACTGTCTATCCACTCAAAGAGCCTGTTCACTCACACAGCGCAGACGCCTGCAGTGTTGATTCTGAAGGCGAAAACAAATAGTACCTGCCACTGGTACTATGAAATCTACCTGGCAACAGAAGCTAGCTTAATTCTGATTGGATGAAAAAAAAAAAAAACTAAAAACGCAACACCGGGATATAATTTGACAGGAACGTAAAGAATAAATAAATAAATAATAAATAAATAAATAAAACAAATATTTCCAAATATATATATATATATATATATATTTATTTATTTATTTTTATTTATTTTTTTATTTTTTTATTAGTCAGTCAACACCACCACGCCGGTCCGCAAAGGTTATGGACTTATATTAGGTTGGGGACCACTGCTCTAGCTCATCCGACAGGTCTACATTATTTTAAACCCTTTTCTGACCGCAGAACTGCAATATCTACAAAAAGGCAGAGACACAATACCGAGATCACCAATGCAGAACCTCCTCAGTGCCCCAGCTCACCTAGAAATTTCATCCATAAAACACAAACAAAATCAATCCCTAAAGGCCAACCCTCATTGGAAATGAGTGCAATTTAATGGTGGCGATGCAGACCAAACCGTGACATATGATCATTTAACTCCCGAGTGACACGGCCGAACATCTTCTCCCAGTCCAAGTCCACAAAGCACATGTAGACTAGTCCAGGACGTCGTTTGGGTGTGGAGTTGTTCTGCTTTTGGGAGGCTGATGTGTTTGATCCCCTTGTAGTTGGAACACATCTTTAATCTCCCTTCCCAAAAACCTGCTCTATCAATTTCAAGGCAATGTCCCCAATGTAAACAGGATGTTGCAGAGGTGTGTCAAGCAAGACGTGCCCAAAACAGCCAGAGTTGGAGAAACTCCGGGTTGATCTCATCCAGCCTCAACAACAACTCCAGATACATGTCAGTCTACTTCAGAGTCCCCAAACTCTGCTTCCTGATTGTATCTGTTTCCTTGAAGTATTCCCCCCACCAACCCAAAACGTCCAGAAAATATTGATACTGCAGGTTTTCATTCGTTTTCATTCCCCTCGTTCAGGTATGCTGGGCTGTAAAGCCTTTGCTGCACACGGTGCGTGAGAGTGTGTGCGGTGCTACGCGCTAGCTTGTGCACGCCACAGGCCGTCCTTGACGAGACAATAGCGGGATTCTGCATAGAGAGCCCGTGGGAGGAAGAGTACAGTGGAGTCAATGAGTGAAGAGGCTTCCAGATACGTCAGCGCTTGGCTACCACCAGGGTGTAGGAGGACAAGCCCGGCAACTCAACAATGCGCAGGATGTCACACATACAATATGCAAACAATCAAGGGTGTGCAGTGCAGGTGATATTCAAGCATGTTTGGGATATTCGGCTTTTGGGTGAAATTTCAGAATGAGTTTACAATGTAGTATAGTTTTTACAAGTGAATTAAATTTGAAGTTCAATCGTTTAATGTTTATGGACTTACTCTTCTCTAAAGCCCTTTTCACGCTGCACTTACCAGCATATCTTTGACAAGCCCATTCATTGTGTATGTGGCGGGCACCACAGTACAGAGTGTTCCTAGGGTGTGCGCCGAGAAAACTTCTACCTCTAAATGTCCAGTGACGTATTCAAGACGTCGCTGCTCCCTGCACAGCCTCAAGTATACCTTGTGGAACTGTAGCTCAGAAACAAGATTAATCGCTCCAATTTCAAATTGAACCATTCGTAAAAGATGCACCTTTCCCTTTTTTCAGCTGCTTGTCTCCTCCTCCTCCTCCTTTTTAAAATGAGAAAAGCCAGGGCTTTTTTTTATTTATTTTTTTGTTTTTTGCGACAATGAAAGACATTTTGAGGAGCCGCTGTCACTTGTCAAAATGACCGGCAATCTAAACGATGGACCGTAGTATTGCTCTGGCTCGTTTACAGCAACAGGTGGGCATTAATCGAAGCATTTGTAGAGGTGTTTCGATGCTACTTGGTTTGTGTTAGCCTAGGATTGTCTGAGTCCCACGACTCCGTTCTGTCGTATGGCGTTCCACAGGGTTGTATTTTGAGGCCCTTGCAGTTTTCACTGTATTTGTTGCCCCTAGCTTCCAACCGATGAAAAAATGTTTTTTCCTTTCACTGCTTCCACCAACATTGAACATCGGATCATCCTGCTGTTGAACACGTCAAAAGTAAAGTGGAGGTATTTCAACTTGGTTGCTCATTGCTCATATTAGACGGTGATGTTTCAGCTCATGAATATGGTAATGATGCGCCTTGAATTCAAACGCAGCTATGCAGTGTATGTGAGCGTCAGGAACAAGTTCAAGTCCTTGCAGGATTTTTCTGGCATTTATAGAACTCAAAATTGATTATGACTCATTTGAATTATTGCTGAGGACGCATGCATGCACATGCACGGCAATAATAATTAATTGCGCATTTTCTGGAACAAGCAGGGATGTAACAAGTCTTGATGTCTACCTTTGGGCATGGTTACATTGTTTTGATTTTTTTTTTTTTTTTTTAATAAACCAAAGGTTTTTTTTTTTTTTTTAATTGTGGTTTGAATTGTGATTCAACCAGCAAATTATAAACATTTTTGTCCTCTAAACTTTCCAACTTGTACAAATTGCTTCAGATTAAAATAAGTGAGATAGAGAATGTGCAGGTCGAAGGGTGAAATCTGAGCATTTTCGCACACACCTGACCTCTACGGCGCACTACCAGGCCAGATATGCTCCACAAAATTTCTCACCCTGAAACAACCTCAGTGTCGAGTGCGAGGGCAAAAGTCCACCGTCTGGGGGGGGGGGTTCCCCTTTCAGCACTCGTCACGATAACGAGGGCCTGGGCAAATTTGACGGTGACACAATCTTGGGCATTAGGCAAATGCTCACAAATGCTCAGACGTGTGCTTCAACATTCTTAAGAAGATACAAAGCGAGAGTGATGGACCACTCTCAAGTAAGCACGTGTGTTGTACCCAATAAACCTTTCTCATTTACATCAAAACAGTATCAACAGATCAAGTGAGATTGAAGGAATTCTTCCCTCCCAAGGAGCGCCATCATCACAGAAACCCCTGGCCCAGATTCACCCTAATCATGTTGCAGATGCCCCAGGTTCACCAGGCCCAAGGTGACCCCAAGAAGACCAAAGTGAGAAGGCCATCCACACATGAGCAAAGCTGGGCAGTCTGTCCCAGGGACGGAACGATACGGCCCTCTTGCCCGGCCGAATGCCCATTTTAGGGGCGGGGGGGGGGGGCACTGGTATGAGAAATTTAAAAAAAAAAAAAAAAAAGTGTTCTTGTTTTTAGCCCGGCCTAAGAATCAGCCCTCGTCTAATGACAAAATTGCCTCAAAAGCGCCACTTGTGTATGACAAATAGGAATATGTGTATGAAAGCAGCGCGTTCAAGCGTGCCTGTATTTCCTTATTCTGACATCACGTAACCCGTGCCCAGGTTCTTCACACATTGTGAAGATTTCATCTCCTGTAGTTTCGGTAAAAGTTTCTCTCTCGGACCTTCAAGGCCGATAACTGAATCCTTTGTTTTTTCCTGATTGAAATTCTTTGCCATCCATGATTTAATATTTATGATACAATTTAAAAGAGTATCAATAGGCCCTGTGTCATCAGGAGACACGGCAATATATAACTGTGTGTCATCAGCGCAACTGTGGATGCTGCTGGAAGATGCCAAAACAAGACAGAAGTATCACTGTTGTGTATGTCAGAGCCAAGAGGGCCGAGTGAATGCCGGGTGTGGCTTGGGTGAGCGGCTATCAGAGGTGCGTGGGTTCACTTTTCACATTGCTGTCTCTATTTGCCATCAACGAGTTGCTGGGCTTCGCTTCTGGTTTCATTTCCTGACTGAATGAATGTTGCATCACATTTCTGACATAGTTGTTGCGGTCTTTGCCAGATGTGCCCATCTGGAAAGGTATTTTGGAAACACAATTCCAGCAATAACTCTGGTGTTGAACGGCAATGGTAAACTTGGGAAGGATTTAAAGTGCAAAGGGGAGAACCTTGATATCCATTGGGATTATATAAGGGTTGTTTTTTTTGTTTTTTTTTTAATGACAGTAACATGCATTTATGGATGACTGTCATATCTCATGAATAAGAAAATATGGAATTAAAGTGATTGGAACAAATCAAACGGCAAAGCGTCACACTTTTTGTGTGATTTGTGCATGTAGCGAAATTTCAACGACCTCTGTTGCAAATGGTATTATTTCGGATGTTGATGTTGAATGTTTTGTTTGTGCAATTGAATGTATAGTTTGTTCATGACATCATTGAAAATTATTACTTTTATTGTGCGCAAATTTCATGATCACAAAAACACTGATGAAAGTATTCATGAGGGGAAATAACTGTTTGTAAATGTGATTTTCATAATGTTTTAACTTTTTTAAACTTTACTTGAGCTTTTTTGACAAACATTCCCCATTTTTAGACATTTGAGAATTTCTTTTTCTCTCTCTCTCTTTCTGCCTCTTGCCAGTGTATTTGTTTTGTTTTGTTTTTTTCCTCCTCCATGTGGCAGCACGATGGAGGTGGACGGCACTAGGACCCAGTGAAGAACACCAGGAGGGAGGGAGCAGTATTGGGACTCTTGTTACTAAAGTTTTAGAACAATCCATTTTCCAAGAGTGTGGGAGAGAGACACACAGACGTGAATGGCCCCAGACCTGGATGCACAACTTTGAAATCAGGAGCAGGATCTGACTTTGGGATAATTTTGGGAAGAGAGTGTGGTGGAATATCAAAGTAACTTTTTTTTTTTTCTGGAAGTTTTCAGTCACTGAGGAGAGCAGGAGAAGGAGCACTAACAGGGTGGTGAGTTTTTCATATAAATATAAGCATGTGTGGAGATTGGATAGAGTGTTTTTTCCAAAGACCTTGGCTTGACGCCTTCTCAACACCTGCTATCAAGTGAAAGTGGAGCCTCTGAATTGACATCGAGGCCAGCATGAACCTGCTGATGGGAGAAAATTTCCACCTCAAACACATGAAGCATACCAATTACTTACTAATAAAAGCGGGTGGGGTGATGAAGCGAAGGTTTCCTGGAATTCAGATAGAGAAAGAGAGAGAAAATTGACAAACTCGAGAGTGCTTAGGAGCGGGCTGGGAGGAAAAAGAGGTTCTCCAAACTTCAATTGGAAGCAGCTTCGTGTTCTGAAAACCCCTGAGACATCAGGTTACCTTCTTTCTCTCTCACCCCTTTTTCTATGTGCCCCTCCTCTCTCTCTATCTGTCTGTCTCGCTGCTCATGTTACACAACCCTTGAAGGGCTTGTAGATTGGGATGAGCTCCAATGTCCATTTGAAATTATGCTCTTGAGGTTCCCCCTCATGCTTGTTTGGGTGGGGCCAAGCTGCAGACCCTGTGCTGAACGTCATTGTTTATACCTTGACAGGTATACTGGATGTATGTGCTCTGATCTGTGCATATACAAGCGCACGTTTGTGTGTATGTGTGTGAAGTGAGACCTCATGCCTGCCACTCCTACCAGGGAATTACTTTTTGGCTTTGACAGGAGAGGAATGTCAACCGGGACCCAAATTTACCATAAATCCTCCAGCAGTCATTACAAACCAAAGGCCTCCTCCGACCATGCCTGACCCTTAAATATATACAGTCGTACTTTGAGATACAAGATTTATTCAAATTACCTTTGGCCACTGAAATTCATAGAAATGCCATTAATCTGTTCCAGTTTGTTTTTTTTAGTATGGGAAAATAGCACTCTATAATGTATTTTGGAAAAAAAGAGTGAGAACATAATTAAATAAAATGTAAAGAAAAATACAGTTTGTGAGAGTGTTTAAAAAAACAAAAGTAACAGATTATATTTATTAAACTAAAATGAGCTATTTTTAACAAAAATGTCCCTTTTGTCTTTGTCAATTAATTTGATACAAGAACTGTAGATTTTTTTTTAATTAAATATATTTAATTTGGTAATACAGGGTTTTTTTTTTTTTTTGATGAATTGTACACTAATTTCACAACTGCTACTTGTTGTGAAGTGAGTGATTGGTATCACAAATTGTGCTCGCATGTTAAAGCAAAAAAATAAATTAAAAAATAAGATAAAAGATTCTTGTCACAGTCTTGCTGTAAATTTCACACTCAATGACATCATCTCACATTCTCCATGAGCCGGTTAACTGGATGTCCACATCCAGAGTTCCTCTGGCCCAGGTCCAGAGATTGTGTTTTATTGTCTTTAGAGGCACCACAAGAAGATGGTTGGCACATTTTACATCGCTTCCATTTTTTTTTTTTTTTACTTCCAACTGCGTGAGAACAGTTCGGGGAAGGCCTCTGTCAAGTTAGTTGGATGAGTTTGGTGTACCTACAAGCCCTGACCTCAAACCCTTCAAAATTACCTGGTGGCTTACTTGGTAGAGCAGGTTGTCTCGTGATCGAAGGGCGGTTTCTCTGTGGAACATGTAATAATCCAAATATAAATTCCCTGAGGGAGTAGTGGATAATAAAAAACAAGTGATTCATAATAAAAAGTAAATATGAAATTAATAGCGTGGTGGCAATTGCGAGTGAGTTTGCTTTTAATTACCAGTCATATTTTAGTCCATGTCATCATGTCATGTTGAAGCTCACGTACTACTTCTAAATTGTGTAAACGCTCTGTGCATATTTTGTGTCATGTCACTCATTTTTCAAGCTGCAAAGCCAAGACCTCCCTAGAACCTTATTTTGTATATTCCGAGTTGCATAGCTTAACTTTTCATCAATATTTTTTCTACTGAGCTGTTTGTACACTCACTACAGGTCCATTCTTCAAACCTCAACTGCAGTAAACACAAACAAAAACTGGTGTGTGAATTGAAGGCAGATGGATGCTTTTCCAGTGGAGACAAAGATGTTTATGATTATTCATGACCAGCTCAGGTTTCCTTTGAAGCTGAATTACAGTTTTCCCTTTACTTGAGATGGGAGGGTAGAGAAAATGAGATCGCCACACACCATGAATCAGGAAGTTAGAGATAACTTAAAAGTTAATTTATTCTATTTTTTTTTTACTCCACACCATATCCACACGAAATAAAATCCCCAAAGTATCGGCCAAAATGTGTATTTTATCATTTGTATAGATTGGGCGTTTAAAGTTCCCTGCATATACCAAAATATATACATGAGAGGTGCAGGTATTATTTTTGTCCATTTGAGGAGTCCATCCTCATGTTTCACACTGTATCATCTGTGACGTTGGACCTGCGTGTGTCTTTTCTAAACAGGCCTGTCCGCCTGTTAAGTGCCGTGAAATTCAGCAAATGTAAATGTAGAATTGGCCGGCGGTTAACCGGCTAAACGTTAGCTTCTCTGGTATTCAGTGACGGCGTCAGTTGAGGCCATCAGCAGATTGTCTAAGAACGTTTTAGTTTGTTATCGTTGCTTGAGTCAAGTATGAATGAAAAGTCCCCAAGCAGGTACGTCGATATTACGTGAAGGGAATTGCAATTAGCAGTGGTTGGCTAAATTAAATTAGCTAACGTTTACTTTAGCATAGACGTGCAATTGTGTAATTTATGACAGTTGTGCTTTGCAATAAACACTTGAGCTTCTTTTATAAGCTTGAAAAGATCCCAAACCTTGGGCATTTTTTTGTTTTTTATGCACTCTTTACTCTTTGACTGGTTATCACATGAGTCTACAGTCACAGTCCATTTGCAAAAATCCTGTGATATAGCGAATATCTGTGATAAGTGTGATTTAAAAAAATCTGCTCAGCAGTGAAGCAGGTGAACCAGATTATGAATGTCGTTGTCGGCCTTTTGCCCACAGTCAGCTGGGATGCTTTTTTTTTTTACCCTAAACTGCAAGAAAAATGACGGATGGATTGATAGACAGGCTAACAGTGCCCCTAAAGGCAAGTGAAAATTGAAGACTGTTCAGATTACAAAAATGTTGTTGCATCACCTACAGTCTACAAATAGATGCGTATTTTATGCGGTGACTATCACCTATCAGGTTTGCTGTTGCTTTTGGATGCGGTGAATGTGATGTCAACAAGTTGTGTCAGATTAGAGCAGGTGTGGGAAAACTTTTTGATTGGGGGGCCACAATGAGTTCTAAAATTTGACAGAGGGGCCGGACCAGGAGCAGATGGATGGAGTGTTTTGGTAACCTCACCTCATCGGAGAAAAAAAATACAATTAATCTTAAATGAAAGTGAAGAAAAGCATGACAACAATTGTATGTCTTTGAAAAACCACAGTATTCAGAAAATAAAACATTAACAAGGTTTATTCATTTAATTTTTTTCAAGTTCGGCGGGCCGGATTAAAACGTTTAACGGGCCGCATGTGGCCCCCGGGCCGTAGTTTGCCCACACCTGGGTTAGGGGCAAAGTGAAGCATTGTTGCTCATTTTGTTCTATGCAGCAACTTGCTTTCACTCTGAATCTATTTTGTGTTCTTGTTTTTTTAAGTTTTTTTGTTTCAAGGTATGTGCATCTCTAGATTTAGCGGGCCCCAATCAAAGTTGGAGTTGCAAAACCCTTTACATCGAATGACAAAATAAAAACCTGCAGAGATTTTCATTTTTGTCTTCTAACAGCATCAGGTGCTTTTAGACAGTAAAAGAAATAGTCACGATTTATTTGACCCATGTGGCAAACTAAACCTAATGATTTATACAACACATCCCAACAATTCGTCCTTAGAGTTAAACCCAGTTAGACAAACTTCAAAATGTTTTCAAGTGAATGATTCCAACTTGCTAAAGCGTCAGCGTGAGTTTTCAAGAGTGCTGACAACTTAAACCGCTGTTATTTTATTTTATTTTTTGCACCATGTTGCTTTCAACCAGACACTCTCCCCTCACTGTTTCCTTAACAGCAGCGCTCGCTACCAAAACAACATCTCGCACGTTAATTGCCTCAAGCTTTTTGGGGAAACGATTCAGTCTGAGGCACGTTCATGCATTCCAACTGAATTTTAAGAGCATTTCGGTAGGACTATAAAAACCTTTAGAAACAATTCACCACTATATATTTCAGATTTGGATGGAACTAACGACACGAGAACAGATGATTTTTTTTTCCTGTTTTTAATTTCACCATAAATGATGTCCTACCTGTTTTCCATCTGCCCCTGCTTCAACACACCTGCTTCAAATGATCAGGATCGTTATCCAGCATCTGCAGATCTTGCTGAAAATGAGTGAAAAATGAGCCGAGGATTCAGACCTCAAAAGTAAATTCCATAATTTTTTTGGCCGCTCTAAGATTAGCACAGTTTGAACGTAAACATGAGAAAATTGAAAAAAAAAAAAATGAATTTAAATAATGACTCATCTAGATTAATCGCAAAAAAAAGTTTAATTAAAAACATACCTAAATCAACACTCTGAAACATTCATGAATAATTAAATGCTTATGTTTTGAACTTGAAAGTTACAACTGAATTGTACTTAACATATCTTCTGTACTGGATTAAAATTAAATAGTTTCATTCCCATAAAAAAAAAATCAAAGGTCAAAAAATAATTTTCCATAAAAGACCATTATAGCAACAGCTGGTCCCCATTCAAGCAGCTTTTCCTGAGACAATGCCTCTTTTTTTTTTTCATCCTTTAAAGTCTCCAGCTTGTCCTTGGGTGTGAAAGTGAGTTTGTGTGTGTGTGAGCCCGGCAGTTGGCTGGCATGGGGTACTGCTCGCACATTACCCAAGTGGAGATGTGTGCTAAGCAAACCGCATGGGTAACTGTTCACCAACCACAGTCGTTTATATATTGACTCATATTGTTTATTTGTTCAGTAATTTACCCCTTGTCTATTCCGAAAAAAAAAAAATGTAAGTAGGCTCTGAACATCTGGTGTAAAGTGAACCAGCTGTGCTGTTCGGTGTGGCCGCAGCAGGGAGTTGAAAGGTCAGAGTGTGACCTCGGGGTTACCATAGCTGTTGGTGGAGGAAAACTGAGATCGAGAGGTCACTGGAGCTCAGGATTGTGAAGTATGTGGCGAAGGATCGCGAATAAGGCTTGTGACGTCATCAAGCGTGATCGTCCTTATCCCGAACAATTAATAAATTATAATATTGTATTGTATAATCTTTGTTTGTTTTACAAAAAAAAATCAACAAAGTTTTAAAAAGATTTACGCATATTACTAATGCTACTTGCATGTTAGACGAATGGAGAATATCCTTGACCGTGAGTGGATGGATTACAATTTGTTGGAACGAGAGGTGTTAAGGTATATAAAATTTGCAAACAACGTCTACTTTACCGTTGTGTAATTTTAACCGGTTATGCTGCACAGTAGAAACATTGCACTATACTTTGAAACGATCCCAAACTTTTACGCGTAATCTTTTTACACCTGGTTCATGCTTATTATTGCAATATAGTGAATAATCTCCAATCTAAGTACGATACAAAAAAAAACACCATCTGCGATTCAGTGAAAAGGGATGATCGTCAACAAATTGCCTTTTAGAAAGGACTTGGGCACGCTGTTAATTATGCCATTGCTGCTGTATAATTACAGCATGAATATCAGCTGATGAACCTCCTGCTGCACTTAGTGAATAAATAATTTATTCGAACATTAAAATTAAAACAATCGAGTTAATTTATGGCTGTTTTGGAATGGATTCTATCTTTTTTCCTTTTCCTATATCAGTGCAAATGCATCATGGAATGTTGCCTATTTCTCATTTCGTGATCATCTATGGTTCAATACTTTTCCACATTCACTGCAAACTCTGTACAATGATATATAAGAGGATAGGGAGCAATTCCAAACACATGCGAAGTGATGCAGATGTCGTGGGGGAACCAAGAAAGCAAGCAAACAACAAAAACAGAACAAGCTGCGGAAAGTGCAGCAAAAAAAAAACAACAGCTGGCTGGAACTGGACATGCACCATGAAGTGATAAAGGGCAAAGCAAAGCACGAGAACTAAATGCACTCAGATTAATTGACACAATGAGGCACAGCTGAGAAGAACCGCAAGGGAAGGAAGGAGCTGATTGGTTTGGACACGAAGTGCAAGGAAACGACACACAAAGTGAAACCAATGCATGAACATGCTACACATATTTAAGGTCTAATTTGCAAACTCACTAAGAAAATCCACAAACAGAAAAATGACTGATTGAAGAGCACATTAAATCGCAAAAGAACACAATTCCACCCGCTTTGGAATCTGCGTTCTTGTGTATTCATCGAAAACCAGAAATGTTAGCGCATGTCTTTACGTTCAGCGGAACTGACAGATTTGACAGGTGCTTCGTCAAAGGAGAAACATTTGCCTGTTTGTGCACGTTTGTATTTCCACGCGAGTCCTCGCAACTAAACGTGCAGACGGTGCAAGCTGAATGCACAAGCACGTATGCAGCGTGGACGTACGACGTCGAGGTGGAAATTAGCAGCCTGTTGTTTCAGCTCCAATAATACTCTTGCGGTCGTAATGTGTTGCTTTAGTGCCGCAGTTATGTTCTCAATTGTTTTTCTGAAGTTGTGTTGACATAGCCTCACTTTCATACCGTATCGCTTGTTGGAACATGAAACTTGCTGCTACTGACAGCGCAAGTATTTATTTATTTATTTATTTTTTTTTTTTGGGGGGGGGGGTACTTAGTACTTTTATGCCTGAATTAAGCTAATATTATAAGTAAGGTGCTTTATGTCTCGTGTGTATAAAGCAGTGGTGGGGATGAGCATTTCACACCTAAGCCTTCAGTGAAGTCCTACTTAGTCCGATTTGAATCATTATGAATCATTTATGACAACATGGCTGGAGAAAAAAATATACAGACACACACTTACGTTTGGACGACCTCGGCTCACGAGAGCTAGCTTGTCTTGATGGTCGATCTTGAAAATGGCTCAGCAAGTAGATCTGCTATCAAATCCACACTTTTACCTCCTTCGGCCATTGTGGGTTAAAAAAAGCAAGAATTTGTTTTAAATTTTATAATATTTGCCGGGTAAGATTGCCTGGTGTGTATTTGTTGACTCGGCATCGCGCAGACGTCTCTCTAGTGAGTATCGAATCACGGGACGCGTTCGCACTTTCAATTTGAGGCTAGCTAGCTGGCCTTACTGTCACCAACTTGTAATCTGATTGGCTATCGCAACTGTACTATGAAATTAGCCTGACAACGCAAGGTTGCTGAATTCTGATTGGATAAAACAACGCTAACCTAAAACTGTAACACTGCGATATAATATGACATGAATGTAAAGAATAGTTTTATATATATATATATATAAATATATTTATATAAAATAAAATAAAATTAGGTAAACTTTTATCATAAATATGATCAGGATTTCTTGATGTTTGGTTAATTTAGGCCAGCAGAGAAGTCCTTGAAGGTCTTGCCCGCCCACTACTGGTATAATATACAATAAACCTTATTGTTGGGTGCATTTTTCCTTCCTATTAAATTACATTTTCCACTAAAGTCATGTTATTAATTTACATATAAAGTGATCATGTAGTCAGAAGAAAGTGATTCATAAGGACTTTTGTCTGCTCAAGTCTGACAAATGTGTATGTGAGTGCACGTATGTTTGTGTTGGATACGCATCAAACACATGCACACGCCTTAGCCCCAAGTCTACAAGCCAAGCCGCTTATTATGCACTTATTCGGATTATGTCGATCTGGAATGCACACGATGTGAGACGATGAGTCATAATTGTACTCCTACACAACTGCAAATTAGTAAAGAGAAGTCTTTTTTTACTGTAGGAAGGAAGGAAGGAAGTGATTTTCTGCTTCTCCTTGGTTTCACAAGTTTTGTAGAGGAAGCCATAGTTGTCAGATGTTTCCTAGGTGACGCCTGCACTCGCATCAGTAAATATGAAACCATCTGCGTTTTAGCTGCAGGTCATACTGGGAGCTTTGTGTCTTTTAGCCGCAGATCCGCTCACACGGCCAACATGGCATGTCGCGAACAGACGGAGTGCGGGCCTGGGAGGTCCCACGCAGACAGGTGGTTGGCATCAGCTCGAGGGGGGGGGGAGCGAGACGCAGGAACGGACGGTTGGGGGTGAGGGAGATTACGAGGCAGCGGCGCGGACGCAGGCGGGAAGAGATGACAGAACGATGTGGAGACCACACAGAATAGAAAATGGCCTGGTTATGTCTTCAGGAGGCAGAGTGAGACTGGGGTTGAAAAAAACAGCGGGAGCGAGGAAAACTCAGTTGACGAGTGTGGAGTCGTGACAAGGTGGTCTGCTGCAGCACACCATTTTTTTTTATATGTCTCCTTAAAGTAATGGTGGTAGTTATCGAACATAA
Organism: Idiotropiscis lumnitzeri; assembly: GCF_059441095.1. Lineage (NCBI taxonomy): Eukaryota > Metazoa > Chordata > Actinopteri > Syngnathiformes > Syngnathidae > Idiotropiscis > Idiotropiscis lumnitzeri. The sequence continues at coordinate 6,968,675 of NC_142393.1, forward strand.
CCAATTTTGAGATGAAGGAAGCCACAAGAAATGATTCATAAGTTTTGACTCCCTTAAAATTGCATGAAAGTCATTGCGATAAATGCAAAACTGACAATGATGATTATGGATTTTTTTTAAATGCCATTAAAAGACACTGAATCAGATTCAGAATCATCTTTATTGGCCAAGTATGTAAAACCCACAAGGAATTTGTCTCTGGTAGGATGAGCTTGACTCATATTACAATAACAGACAACTATGATAAACAAAAACATGACATATAAGTATAGAAAGTCTTTTTCGTCATGTCTGGGTACCATTGTGCGGTAATAACACCACCACAATAGCAACTGTGCAACATAAGAGCAGGGATAAAGTAATCAGTGGTGCAAGTACTTACAATGCGACGACCGTTGCACAGATGATGCCTGATTATCGTTGCACCACTTATTAAGCCTCCATTAGCAGTACAAGTATGCAACTTTGGGTGTGCAATGCAGAAGGTTCTGGAGCCCTTTAAAGTGGCAGTTCTGGGGAATATTGATCAACAACAGCTGTTCAAGTATGCAAAGAGCTGTAGCTATTAAAAAAAAAAAATAATAATAATAATAATAATAATAATCCTATTAATAATAATAATAATAATAATAATAATAATAATAATATTAATAATAATAATAATAATAATAATAATAATAATAATAATAATAATAATAATAATAATCCTATTAATAATAATAATAATAATAATAATCTTAATAATAATAATAATAATAATCCTATTAATAATAATAATAATAATAATAATGACCCACAGGGGTGTGCAACGATAGAGTTTGAATCAACTGTAGAAGTAGCGACACACCGCTACGACTATTTTCATACCAAGTACAGTATTGTACTTATATTTTATGTACGATAATATGTTAATTTCATCTTGTAATTGTGATGAAAATGTGTTTTATTTTTATAAAATATTTCAAATCACATTTTTTCTAGAACACAGGATATGTTTCATCCAACAAGACAACACTAACAGTATTGATTAGGCTTTGCATGATTTTGGCGCTGATCTCCGGTCAGTGAGTTTAAAAAAAAAAAGGGGCAAAATTTTCAATATCCTAAAACTGTTGTCTTCTGCGTCCTCAAAAATATCCCCACACACTCAGCTGATGTGGCAATTACCCGGACGAGGGATATGTCAAGCCGGCGATGTGATATCAGTGCGTGTGGGATCTGAGAATTTTTACTTCATTTAAGGGTCATTGCTAAAGCACTGATACCAGTGATCAGTGATTTGAAACGAATGCAAGCGAATCAAAGAATGTTGCGTGTTTTACACTAACAAAACTCCTCATTGTTATAAACAATATGAAACATTGACAGATCCAATTTATCGTGCGTAAAAGTTTGTGTACACAACTCCGAACAGAAACCCACAGTGCTAGCAAAACACGAAAAAACAAGTGTCACCATGGCAATAATAAACAAATTTTTTTCCTGGGCCATGCCAGTGTCATTCTGTCCTTCGGAGAGCCAACTGAAGAGAAAAAAAACTGATTAACAAAGGAAAAAAAAAACCTTAACATTTGATGTGTTTGCCATGGAAAGCGAACGATACTGCTTAGGCTTTTTCTCAGTCCCCCCCCCCACCCCCCACCCCCTTCAAGAAGCATTGCCGAGCACTAAACATGATTTGTTCATGTACAAGACTTTCATGTATGTGTACACTTAATTTCTTCAGAACGTAAATATCTTGTGTTTTATTTCCCCACCGGCTCCATACATTGGCCATAATTCATGTTAACTGCTCAGTGCGTTTAACTCCTCAATAAAGTCGGGAATATTCAAAAGAAAGCCATGCATGCATGCATACCCTAATGTCTGACGCATAGCACACCTAATTCTGAACACAGCGTAAGTCATGCGTCATGGAAAAATGACATGTGCCCAAGAGTGAAATTTGGCCCAAAGGTGAAAGGAGGAGTCTTGGGATTAGTAGCTTTCCTTGTTGCTCACTTTATTATGTGCGACTTGTCAAAAATGTAATTCAAAGTCGGCTTTAAATAAATTAGGTCCTTTATAATAAAGGCTGCACATGCTGCTTGTTTTCGAAAGCAAGCTTCTGAATTCCCAGACGGTAGCCTCGTCCACCTGATTATCGTACAAAGAGGAGCGTTTTGCGAAAAGTCACAGTCACAATCAGTTAAAAATAAATCAACCAGATGAATGACAGCAAATATGTGGAGTATTCAACTACATATTTTAAAAAATTATGTTAGCCCACTTTGTCATAACAACATGAATATAAATTTGTTCTGCACATCTAAAATAATCTTTCCCGACTGAAATGAAAGTAAAATACACTCCAAGCTTCCCATGAATGAATTGAAATGAATTACAAATTTTATAACTGAAATTTGTTTTGATTTTAACCAGAGTAACATTTTGTAACTTTACAAAAATGTTTTAAAAATGAACAATTCATTTTGACTGTTTAACTACATTTTTGTCTTATCAATGTTTTGCTAGTGCCGCAACTAAATCCTTTTGTGATCAAAATTTCCGGATAGATTCCTTCATTTTCGATGCATATTTTAAGCAGAGAGAGAGAGAGAGAGAGAGAGTGAGAGAGAGAGAGAGAGAGAGAGTGAGAGTGAGAAAGAGAGAGAGTGAGAGTGAGAGAGCGAGAGAGAGAGAGAGTGAGAGAGAGAGAGAGAGTGAGAAAGAGAGAGAGAGAGAGAGTGAGAGTGAGAGAGAGAGAGAGTGAGAGTGAGAGAGAGAGAGAGAGAGAGAGAGAGAGAGTGAGAAAGAGAGAGAGAGAGAGAGTGAGAAAGAGAGAGAGAGTGAGAGTGAGAGAGAGAGAGAGAGAGTGAGAGAGCGTTAGAGTGAGCGAGGGAGAGAGAGAGAGAGAGAGAGTGAGAGAGAGAGTGAGAGAGCGTTAGAGTGAGCGAGGGAGAGAGAGAGAGAGAGATTGGGCCAAATGTCACAGATTATGTCAACATTAATATGCTCACTGTGTGAATTCTGACAGGTCAACTCAAAACAGTGCAAATATGAGTTAGTAAAGAGCAAAAAGTCACTGCAATAAATAAAAAAATTAAAAAAAACTTGAGTCATTTGAGCATGAGTCAGTGATCTTTATCTAAAATCTGACGTTTGTTTTATGTAATCAGACTCCGACTGATATTACCGTTGTCTCCAGGAATATGAGCCTCACCAGTGATGTGTTGCTCATACAAAGTGGAGTGTTTTCTTTGCAGGATTTCCCATACAGTAAATATGTAACATGTGCTGCAGCAGCTTTGGTGGAGTGGGCCTTGCTGACAGGTGGAACAAAGATTTTCTTGTTCAACTCCATGTGTCCCTTCGTGCTTTAATTCCCCCTTATGTCTTTGTTCTCAAACGTTCCTTTATTTGTTCATTGCCCACCCCCTCTTACTTGTTGCCTCTCCCCATCCCTTGATATTTCAGACTCCTTCCTCTCCCTCCCTCGTCTTCATCATTCTCTGGGTCACGCAGAGATGCTGGCCTTTGCTCGGAAGATCTTGGATTTTTCACAGCAAATGGGAGTCATAAGTAGAGCCTGGGCAAAAGATTTAACACTTGTCTTGAGTGGATTGTTATAAGAAAACACAGGTCTGGAAAACAATTTAAGGCATTGTGTTCATCCCAGCGACGAGGCCTCCCACAACTGCCGGTCAAGTACTGGGAGAGTCGTCAGGAAGAGGAATGGGCTTGGCTCTCGCGAGCATGGAAGGCCTCCTCATTAGCACGGCTGTGGTGCTTTAAATGCGGTTTTGTTTCCCTGCCAGAAGAACCTCTCATGGATGGATTTGCACCGTGTTCCAAAACAGAAGTCAAGTTTATTATGGGGGATATAAAATGAGTTGCCTGTAACAAAATCTTAAGCCAACATGTCAGGGATCACTTTCATGAATGTGTCATTGCTCTCAGAGTGTGATAAATTCAAACGGAGACATTTGTGGGGTTTTTTTTTTTTTATTTTGTGGACGGCTACTCCATTTCTTTGCAAAATATGATCAATCACCAGAGTGGGGGGAAATGACATGACATTATTTATTCATCTAAAAAACATGCTTTGAGGCTTTCTTTCCCTTGACACAACCTGGGGAAGATATAAAACCTATCCTGAGCATGAAAATAGTGACAGCAGCTGGAAGTAAATGTAATGCTGCTGGTCTTCAGTCCTGTTCCCTGAGGTCCACTGTCCTGCCACACTTTTCCATCTCTCCCTACTGCAACACACCTGATTCAAATGATCAGGATCGTTATCCAGATTCCGCAGACCTTGCTGATTATCTGATCATTTGAATCAGAGATGGGAAAACAAGCCAGACAGCGGACCTTTGAGGAACAGGATTGATGACCTGTGTTATACATTGTAACTATGTGTGGCATTAAAGGGAAAAAAAAATTTGGGTTGAAAGAAAGCGAGCAACACTATTGGTTGACCTCCCCACGTAATGTCCAGGTTTTCAAGAAAAATTAATTTTTAATCATGTACGACACTTCCCCTGTAAACCAATCTTTGGTATGCATATTAAACTCAGCCAATCAGACGATGGAAAAAATGCGGCTGTCTCCCGGCCAGGCAGCAGGACATGTTTGGTGAATCTGAAAGAAGCAAACATTTCCTTGCTGTGTGTGCGTGTGTGTGTGTGTGTGTAAAATTCAGCATATAATTTTACGCTGAATATTTTCCTCTCACATTTTACTCTGCTAAATGGAACCAAATATGGATTTTTTAGAGTCAGATGTACTCTACGAAACTGACTGCATATTCTGCTCTAACGATATACTATATGCTATTGCTGAAACGCTCTCTGCATTTATGTTTCCAGTGGACATCTGATGTGAATTCAAGATCAATATAATATCAAATGAATGCTTTTTTTTTTTTTTTTCATAATATTGATGTTGAAGTTATCAGACGCACCCACTGGGCTATGTCCCAAATCCTCGAGGGCAGCTGTCTTGCCTATTTTTCACCTGATTCAAATGATCAGGATCGTTATCTGGCATTTGCAGACCTCGCTTATTTTCTGATCATTTGAATCCGAGATGGAAAACAGGATTGAGGACACCTGAGATATAGGGAATGTTAGTAATGTGTTTGTTAACATCGAACCATAATCACATTCCCTTAGCATGCGATGTAATTACATAGCCTCTCCCACTACACAACGGAATGTGCCATCATTTTGCCTTTTTTTTTTAAATTGCTATTTTAAAAGTAATGTCTTGTTTTTTGTGATATTTGAGCAGAGCTAGTTTATGTTCAGTGGACGTGCACTTGCTGGTCACTCCTGACCGACTGATTTATGGTGGCTTACAATAACATGTAGTGTTTCATGTTTTTTCTCGACTTCAAAAGAACATGGGATGATAGCTATAAATTGTTTAAGGATTGACGGGCAGTCATTAAAATTGCTGGGGCGTTCTGGACAGTGGCCAGTGAACCTCAAAAAGAAAAGACGGGGTTAACATCTGCTCAGCAAAGTAGCTATACGACTTGGCCATGGTTGACCACGTGAGATTTTGGTCAACACATTGGCACTCAAGTAATGTGTGGAAGTATGCTGTGGAGCTTTTGCGGTATATGTTGTAAACTAAGAACAAATCCCACATGAGAAAACACTGGCAGATGCCACAAAGAGCAAGCATTCTTCTTCACCTCACTCCACTGAGCAAAGTGCATTTAAGAATATTTCACAAATCTCGCATCAACACTTTTTGCTATTAGTAGAAAATTTGACAAAATGTTACAGGAAATGATGCACTCTGTGTTGTGTTGTTTTGATGAACCGTTTATTTTTGCTGCTTCTTATTTTCTCCAAAATTGAATTGTTGCATTCAATCAATCTTTCCATTCTGATAGCTAGCCATCTATCTAGCTAGCTAGCTAGCTAGCGAACTTGCTAGCTAGCTTTCTAGCTAGCTAAATAGATAGATAGATCTTTCAAACCAAACAAATCATTAAAAATGTGCCAACATTTACAAAAGTAGAGTGACTCAAAGTTCCCATGATGAAAAGTTGGTTGTTGTTGTCTTTGATTGAGCTAAACGTATTTGATTTTCTTGTTGTTGTTTTCGTAGTGTCATCGACGAGAAAGTGAAGCCGTATGCAGACACGCATCCAAATGTTGAAAGGATTCCTGTTCCAAGACAGATTCTTTTTTTTACTGGGGCTGTGAATGCCTTGGCACGACTTCTGAAACGGTAGCCGATAATATTTTTAAATCTTGAGCAACAGGCAACAAACACACATTGAGTGTGAGGTGTGAGTCAGAGAATTGAGATACAGAAACCATACAGATTTATGCAACCTCCTGGGTAGGAATAATTTTTTGTTGATCGAAATAATACATAAATTCATGAGTTTTATTTTTTTTTAAAGACTCAGTCTGTTACGATCAGCGGATGGAGGAGGAGGAGGACCCAAAATGCAGGGAAGCCAGGCAAGGGTAACTTAAAGGGGATTTAATTAATGAAATGGTAAGGCAAACAAGGTACTCGGAGAAACAAACGTAACAAAGTGCAAAATAACAAAGACGAACAAAACGTGACTAGACAGAGCAAAACTTTACCAGGAAACCGGGAAAGGAACCAGGGATGAGTGACAAATAACCATGCGCTATGAGCATGAACGAGGGACAAAGAGCAACAGTGACGTCCAAAAAGGGCAATGCACCGACGCCGAGTAGTCAGCTCGGGGCGTTTAAATAGTGAATTAATCAAGGAGTCAACGAGTAACAGGTGCGGGACTGGTGGGCGCGTCTCTCCAGACAAAACAACACGACAGGACACGCGCTGGAAGGAAACGCCCCCCACGCCAGTTGAGCAAACGTAAACAAAAACATGACTTGACGGAAACGGACCATGACACAGTCAGTTTCGCTAGCATGTTGTTGACTCAAGACGTGTTTCCTCCATCGATCTTTGACAGCAGTTAGCATCATTAGCTTGCGCCAGAGCTTGGAATGTGGGAGGAAGCCGGAGTTTCTGCACAAAAGGCAGCCTGGATTTGAACCCGCAACGTTAGAACTGCAAGCCAGAGAGGCGAACCACTAGTTCACTTTGCCGCCAGCATGTTTCATTTGGTTAAATTCTACAATAATACTAGAGTAAGGCTGACAATTGATCCCTGTGCTCATTTTTTATTAAGGCACCCGTTGGCAGGAACACAAACATTTACTATGATGAGTGATTTTATTGAAATGTTAACAACAGCTTTTTGGGATCAGCGGGTGGATAGTTTTTGATTTGTAGTTTTAACACTATAATCTCCTATCTTATTAAGACTTGTTTGTCTGGTTTATTTTTGTAGAGTTCCAGTCGGAAGAGTCAGTGGGAAGGCTTAGACCACAAAATATGAAAGTTTTGCGAGTTTGTTTCTGATCAACATGTTTGCCTTATGCCAACCCCATAATGATAGATCAAAATTTTCAACATTATACCATATTTAGAGTAACCAATGAAAAGTGGTTGCTATTTGGAGCGACCAATAAAAAGGTCCAGCCCACTAGCTTGAAAAAAATCCACCCAAATTAAATTTCAAGTGCATGAAAATAAAATACAGCAATGAAAACAAAATAAAACACAAGAAAACCAAAATGTATTCAATAAAATCCAACATGCCATGTGGTGGATGCTATGGAATAATATTAATTAATGATATTTGAGGAAAAAGTTTTTTTCAACCTAAACAAGGTTTGATCAAACTTTTTCGTTTAGGGGCAATTTTGCTAATCATTGATTTTATTTAAGGAGCAACTTTCCAATTTTGAAGAGGATTTTTTTTTGCAGGTTAATCCCAGGAATGCAAATCTTGGGTTTTATTAAACAATATTATTTTTTAAATTATCTATTTACACCACAGATGGCGCATGTCATCACTTTGCATGACAAAAACAGTATGACGACATTACATTAATGACTTTGGCAATTTTCTTTCTATAAAGGAGAGATAATACCGTTCATCAGTTCAGTTCACACATATGAGGTTAGTGTCAATTGCATTTACCCCAAAATACTTCTGAATTGTTGGCTTTCAAACACTGGTGCAATCCACTTCACCAAAAGACAGATTTACTGTCACATCTTTGAAAGCGGGTATGTTGACCTGGCAGTCATCCCTCTCAATAATAATTTCCAGTGAATGACAGAAGGAGGAAATGCTCCGTCTTCATTCGATGAGAGACACATTCAGTGAAAACGTGTAACTTCCTCTCCATTCGCTCGCTCTATCGCCACAGCTGTCAACCTCGCTTTCACACCTTCCGATTATCCGAGGCTGCTGTCGTCACCCGCCGACGTGAGCTGTATTTGTCGGAGGAAGCTGTTGACACGCTTCTTTTAACCGGGGCTTTGACGACGGTAGCATCACATGCAAAGAGGTGCTCAAGCATTGCCCAGGCAGACAATGAGACAATAGGTTTCATCCTGCTCTTGACCAGACGTTTCGCCGGCGCAGAAGCCAAACAAGCGTTGAACCAACAATCGGCTAACTCGACATAGTCACTATGTGTCAAATTGAGGCCGTCTTCCCCCAAGGAATTTGCTTACTCTCGTGTTCTCTAAATATTGTTTGCCCGGGTCATAAAAGAGCAGCTGCAAGACCAAATCAGGTGTGGGCCCGTTAAACGTTTTAATCCGGCCCGCCGAACTTGAAAAAAAATTAAATGAATAAACTTTGTTGATATTTTATTTTCTAAATACTGTGCTTTTTCAAAGACATATTTTGTTGTAATTATTTTGTTCACTTTCATTTCAAATTAAATGTATTTTTTTCACGGATGAGGTGAGGTTACCAAAACACTCCATCCATCTGCTCCTGGTCCGGCCCCTTAGTCAAATTTTAGAACCCATTGTGGCCCGCCAATCCAAAAGTTTTCCCACCCCTGACTTAGATTGTCTTCTCTTATACATTCTCGTTAGAAGCACAATGTCAAGATCTGTCTCAGTTGATTTTGATTATGTAGTTTCATGTTTTCCTTGTGTTATTTTATCCATATGTGTCTTGTTAGGTCAGTGCTTCTCAAAAAGTGGGGCGGATCCCCCTGGGGGGAGGGGCGCGTAAACCTGGGGAACATGCTTTTTTACCTCCGTACTATAATAAAGTGTAATTGCACATCCACTCCAGTAGTTGGCAGTGGCGCTCTCCTTGCCCATTGTGTACAGTGAGTATCAACTCTACGGTGTAGTTTTTTTTGCAATGAAAATGCTAATATTTATAGTTGCGGCAGTGAGTGGGTGGTAGGTGGGTGTGAATTGTTTTCTTCTTCCTGGGGGCGGGGGGGCGTAACAGAAAATAATTGAGAAGCACTGCGTTAGGTTAATGAGTCATCCTGGTCCCTTGTGTGAGCCAATCAGCTCCCTCCATCCCTTGTTGTCTCATCAACTTGTCTGGATTTTGTTCCTTGCTCTCTTTCAGTCCTTGTAATTGCTTGTCAATTTTCCTTTGTCATGTCGAGTCGCTGTTCGTTGTTTTCCTGGCGGTTATTGTTAATTAGATCCTTGTTGATTTGAGCTTCTGTTAATTTTTTAATTTTTTGGACAAGCCCACCTTGTTTGCCGTATTATTTTAATTGTTGTGGATCGAAAACACATTTTGTTTTGCACTCAACTGCATTTGGGTCCTCCTCTCCAAAGCACTTGACACACGATGCACCAACCTGTCCATTGATGGTAGAGTTTGAAAGTGATCCATGACTCACCGGGAATGGTCTTGATTTACCGTGAGGGTGAGGGGGACACAAAGTCATGAACATCCCCTATGGTGCCAATTTAAGGACCGTACAAGGTATGACTCATAAAAGCCATATTGAATAACTGCTTTGTTTATGCTGGACTGTATTAATATAATGTGAAGCATCGTGTGTTTGTCACTTGTGAGATGTTTTCACATATGGACCTGGAGACCCTTTGTCATAATTGGAATTGCGCATGAGAGGAAAAACTTGCAACTCGCCCAACACTCTGTCTTGGCTTTATCACTTCCATATGGTTATACAGTATGGTGATATTTAATGGAGAAAAAACTCCCTTGACCAGGTTGTGAATTATTTTATTTATTTTTTGCTCCAGATGCATTTACTCCACCCATATTGTGGTTGTATTGTGGTTACCTTTTACATTGCAATAAAAAAAAAAAAATTGGAGTGAAATTGGGTTTAATCAAAGAATAACCAATTGGCACCCGGGGCACGCCCAAATTCCAGTAACAAAAATATTCTGTTGTTTTACGAGTTCATGTAACAGATGCGTGCTAGCAAATGTACTTTGTTTGTTTAGCTCAACTCAGTTTTGTTTACAGTTTATAACGCTTTTACAACGGCTGCAGCTGTGTTAAAGCACATGAGATAGAACAGTACCAATAATACAAACATGAGAAATTATGTCATGTTAACGAGTCAATAGTTTTTGTCTGAGTGTGTCCGGGTCACGTAGACAGTCCAAGGAATTTTATCCTGTAAGTCAGAGGTGCTCTGCAAACCGCACTGACCCCCGCGCTCCCACAGCAGCATTTGTGCTGGCTCCACAGGCATTAAACACAAGCCACATATTTTTAACATTAGGAGTCTCTTGGCTCACGCTGGACTTTTTACAGAGGGAGCTACGCGTCAGCCTGGATCAATCAAACCACTGCCTGCTTGGACCTACTCCATCTACGTGCGCACATGTGTGTGTATGTCGGCTTGTCCGAGCCAAAACAGTGGTTCCTCTAATACCTCCCTTAATAAGATTATTTAATGCTCGAAAATGTAAAAAAAAAAAAAATAATAATAATAATAATAATAAAAATGGAATCTTCTAACAACTCTTCCATGGAATAATCGAATAATCGCAGGATAAGTGAATAATGTTGCCCACAAAGTCCGACAATCCAGATGTCAACATATCTTTGCGCATCATTGCAAATTATACCTGGGCTCACTAAAGTTTGGGAAAATAACAGTATATTCACTTTAAAGTAAAGATTATCACATGAATTAATTTGTCCAAAAAGTGGCAGTGGGCAGATTCAGGTGGTGACCGCATGCATCCATACTGTGGTTGTCTCAGGAATGAACAATAACATCCTTGTGAAGGGATCGGCAACTGACACCCATAGACACACCTGAGTGGCCCCTTTTTATAATATGATGATAGAACAGTACTCAGTCATATATTCTTTATCCTCTGCAAAGAACTATTCATAATTTATATTCGTGCTGCACTACGATAGGGCTTCAGACATCTCAATGTCAAGTGTATTCATGTCTGTCCTATACTGCCTCCTGGTGGCCAAGTCGGGCACATCAGGAATAAGAGCACGATATTTGAAAGTACATTATTATTGAGTGCTATTTTCCCCTCATTGAAATACACACTACAACATTGGTTGTTGTTTTTCTTTTGTTTTTTTTTTTCTTTTTGTTCTATTGGCATCATAAATCACTGTTCATTGTATGGAAGAATTTACACTCCTTTGTGGCGTTTCCCTCCGTAGAAGAGATGCCCTTCGGCGTAATAGAGGTTAAGAAACGCTATCCCATAACGTATTGTGTCTTAACGCCGCTTTTGCACATGCCAGAAATAATGATGCTCAGGTTACAACTCACCTCATTGCATGAGCACTTTTTCGTGTGGGTGTGTGTGTGTGTGTGTGTCCAGGTATGTTCGTGTATTGTGTGTGATAAAATGGATTCATGTGCTTATCTTAATCTAATTGTTTGTACAATGCATTTCTTCTGTACAGAACGTGTGAGTTGCAGAGCTGTGGTTCAGGGGGGTCCAGATGGCAGGCATAAGGGGCCCCGCCTGCACTAGAATTTGGCTCTAGAGTCCACCGAGGGCTCCCACTTTAACTGGACACATTCCACAGGTGCGTCTTTTGGAGTGAAAATTCATTAATAAAGGTTGTTGTGTTGGATTGACAAGAAAATTGGTACGCTCTTTGCATCATGTCATGTAGCAAATATTATATTTTATCGCACTGAGGGACGAATTCACTAAAGGGTTGTATTGTTGACGCCTCGTTCAAAAAAATTTAATAAAAATGGAACAAAGAGAGTGCCTGTAATTCACAAAGCATGCAGAGATGCTGAAATGCTTCACTTCACTGCGTTGCCGAGCAGATTGTGTCTCGTGCGCCGGTATTATTTGTGTGTATTTAAATAAGAAAATATGGATATATTTGGCAGTTGGTATAATCTTGCCGGTCCTCTGTGAACATCAAAAAATATCAAACCGTCTTCACCATATTTTTATTTTCATGGGCTTTTTAACGTCTTTCTCTCCAAAGGACCTCACCACAGCTTATCGTGAAATTGGGAAAACACTTTTGTCCTTAAATGCCAAAATAATGAGGCGATTTTTTTTTTTCTGTTCACAATCCACCTCCTCCCCCCACTTTTTTTATTTTTAATTAAAAAAGCGGCCACGTGTGGCTGGATTGTTTTGTATAAAACAACTCAAAATGTCTTTTTTTTTTTAACAAAGCAGGTTTAAAGGGGGAAGTACCCCCCCCCACACACACACACACAAATGTTTTATATAATATGTTCTATGCACCAATACTAGTCCAAACTTGACATTCTGATTAAAATTGCATTTGTGGAATAGTTTTTTAGCCATTTCAGGGGGCGGCCATTTTGTCACTTTCTGTCATCCGGAAATGACATCATAGTTGCTCAGGGCTCGCGTAATGACCAATCATGGCTCACCTGTTTTCTGAAGCTGTGCCATGATTGATCATTAGCTGAGCACTGAGCAACTGTGATGTCATTTTTAGTCCACAGCTTGTGGCAAAATGGCCGTCCCCTGAGACGGACAAAAACGGGTGGCTTTTACTGATTAATTCATATTCCACAAACGCAATATTAATCAGAATCCCATGTTTAGACTTGTTGGCCTGCATAGAAGATATTCTTGTAAAGAAAATTTTGGGGTTGACTTCCCCTTTAAGAGTGTTTGATTACATTTGCAATGATTTAAGAAACGTTTTGAGATCATTTGAACTCTGTGTTGGTCTTAGGACGTGTGCCCATGAGGTCGTCACCACGGGTCCTGGTCCTCCTGATCGGCGTCCAGGCTGTACTGAACATGGGAGGTGGACTGGCCCATAGCGGCGGCTTAGCCCACCACAAAGCGGGACAGCAGACAATAGCCAATCACCAAATAGGACATCAGCACCAGAATGAGGCAGTGACGGGGGACCAGCACGCTGAACTTCACAGGACCAGCCAACACAGGACCAAGAGGCGTCATCGGACAGCCTCGCAGATGCCTGACCCCTCCATCCCGATGGTGGACCCCAAGCTCTTCTCCAAGAGACGATACCGTTCCTCGCCGCGCGTCGTCTTCAGTGAGGTGCCGCCCTCGCATGACGCCCTGGAGGCTGAGGGCTATGACACTGAAGGAGTGAGGGGGCTCCGGGTGAGGCGCAGGGCGGGCTCGCATACCATGCACAGAGGAGAGTACTCGGTGTGCGACAGCATTAACACCTGGGTGGGCAACATGACCCGGGCCACAGACATCGCTGGGAACGAGGTGACCGTGCTGCCCAATGTCACAATCAACAACGTCGTGAAGAAGCAGTTCTTCTACGAGACCACCTGCCGAACCCCAACGCACAGGGGCTCCGGCGCAAGGGTGGGGGGACGCGGTGGCAAGCAGGGATCCAAATCGGGTAACTCGGGCTGTCTCGGCATCGACGGTCGCCACTGGAACTCCTATTGCACCAACACGCACATATTCGTAAGCGCCCTCACTATCTTCAAGGAACGGACAGCCTGGCGCTTCATCCGCATCAATGCCGCGTGTGTGTGCGTGCTCAGCAGGAAGTCATGGGCGGGGCGACTCGGACATTGACTAGGAAGGACGACCCCCGCCCGCCCAGCTATAAAACTAGCACTCACATCTCCATGATGACCACTACAGCTTTATTGCCAATACTGTAATACTTGTCCCCACGTCCACACAAAAACACGCACACACACCCACACACACACACACACACACACAGACGCATACAGGGCCTCATCGTTCCAGCCCCATGGCAGCCCCGCCCCTCACCCTACCTCAGCCCGAGAAGTCCTGGTTCGGACTGCATGTTATATTTATGGTTTATACAGTGAAATATGAAATTATATAAAATATGTATAAATGTGTGTGCGTGTGTGCACACGAAATGAACTCAAGCTTTTATTGTTGTCATTGTTGTGTTGTTGTTGTTCTTATTGTTATTTATTCAACACATCTGTACTTGCCTGGTTTGTTTTGTCAATTTGAAATATGCACATTCAGAATTTTTACATGAATGTTGGATAAAAAGAAATGACCAACTCAACGGTTGCATTATTGACTTCCTGTGCTCCCTTTTTTACTCTGCTAATCGTTTTGTTATTGGCTAAAGATGTCTGGGTGCACCTATTCCAAACTCAATTGGGTACAGTATTATCAGGCAAATTTAATTTCATCCACTAGGCACACGTGTAATTTGTGTTGTTTTACAGCCTTGCTTAAGCAATGTTGTCATTTTTCCCAAATTTTCTCATTTCATTGCTGATAAGAGTTGCTAAAACAGTATGAGGTCTGAAATTTCAGTCATCACTAAGATCCCATCATAAGCATTGCTTCGCTCTAGAAAAGCGATAACTAAAAATGTTTGTTCCAAATGGGCCACCAACAGTTATGTCAAATCAGATTTTAGGAAATGGCTTTGAATACATAGTTTGCTGTATTAAATTCATAGTTTAATTTTACTCCTATTTTAGTTACCTTCTTCATCACCACTTCCTGCCGGCCAGCGCTGCCTAAAGGTGAGGCCGTCACCAGAGGGTGGCGCTGTTCTACTACAAATTGGATCTCAGCAGCACAGCGTGTCGACTGCTCTGCGTGTTTGAAATCACATGACGACACGATCTCTTACGTCACATAGATACATTACAACAGTGAAATATAGTCATTTTGAGTTTAACAAGCCATTAGTGGAACTTCCCCCAGCCCGCACTGATATCTGTTGTCTTGTAGCTGAACTGAAAAACCTCTTTTGCTAGTTACTTGCACCCATTTTGGTGCACAACAAAAATTGTGGCCTTTTATTGATATCAGGTCAGAGGCGACAGAGCCCACAAATGGTGTGAAAGATGACACAGGACCAGAATTGATGGCAGCCCTCGATCTTTTCCCACATTGTGCTGTACTTCAAGTCGCCAAAAGCAGAGCTGGAATGTGAAAGGTTCTATACCAGACATGGGCAAACTTCGGCCCGGGAGCCGCAAGAGGCCCGTTAAATGTTTTAATCAGGCCGCCGAAAAAAATTTATAAACCCTGTTCATGTTTTATTATCCCTGTAATTCTGACAAGTCCCCACGAGGGGGCGCACTCTAACGCCGATATTTTGTTGTAATGCGTTAGTTCGTTTTCATTGAAAATTAAAGCATATATTTTCTCTAAATACTACATGTATTTTTTTTCTGCGATGAAATGGGGTTAACAAAACATTCCATCCATGTGCTCCTGGTCCGGCCCCTCTGTCAAATTTTAGAACCCATTGTGGCCCACGGATCAAAAAGTTTGCCCACACCTGTTCTATACGGTATTTTTTGCTTCTCACGTGTTTGGAAATTCAGACAGCCAATCACAAGCTTGTCCCCACTCTTATCAATGTTTCCATTTTTGGAACCATTCTGGTCAAGGTCCGAACTGATCCGAATGTTTTTGTTTTCCTCCTTAATTTCCCGGACGAAAGCTAATCTGAGACTTTCAGATGTGAGTCGCCACACATTTATGAGACTGGGAAGAGATGCATGTCCAACATACATCACCTATTTTTTGTCTGACTCGTCCTCTCCTACATGGTTGAGCTTGGCTTTGTTCCTCGACAAGGACATTTTCAGAGCACGGCCACATTTCTCGGAGAGATAAGATGAACTACTATTTGTTTCCTCGGGGCGATTCCTTTTTTCTTTTTTTTAATGTTGGACCTGGTGGTGCTGATTATATGCAGGAACACAGAGAGATAAGTTGTTCGTGGATGTTAAGGGTCTTAATTTAGCTAATTTATCTAAAGAATTTTGATATCTTTAGGTAGAACTAATACAGATTTTTAATTCACAGTTTTTTGTACTGTCAACCAAAATGTAGCATATTACAATTGTGATTTAACGCAAACAGCTGCTACATAAGCTCCATTCTTTTGATTGTTCCTTTGTGTGTGTTTTTATGTTTTATTAATGCTCTTTACAAATACATTGAAGCAGTTCCACCATTAAGAAGACTATTTTGCATATTTCTATTAATATATGCATGAGTATAGAGGACACAAGGACGTCCCCAGTGGATTACTCTGCTGGGGGAAAAAAGAAGACATTTTTCAGTTTTGTTTTGTTTTTTTGTTTTTTTGCTTGCCGTTGGATTTGTTTGAAATTTCTTTAAATAATTGCAGCTGTAGCAACAAACACTTTTTATCGTATTGGAGAAATGAGAGTACTTTTTACATTTTTTTCCCCTCTCCTTTGTGAACATTTGCCAAATCCACATTGCAGCCCCCCCCTTCAGCCCGCCCCCCTTCCCGCCGCATTATAGAATGGGGCGGTCTAAAAAGAAGTGTGTGAAGAGAGCGTGAGAGAGAGAGCGTGAGAGAGAGAGAGAGAGAGAGAGAGAGAGAGAGAGAGAGAGAGAGAGAGCGAGAGAGAGAGAGAGAGGCTGCCATGACAGCGCTTTTTGGTGCACAAGTGTTTTGACTCGCAGGCACTAGTACCCTTGTCATTTTGAACGGAACCAACTCCATCAGTCCTCCCTTAGTCTGTTTTGTGTGGATAAAAGCAAAAGCCAGCTAACATGGGGAAAGTGGAAGGCGGGATGAAATGTGTGAAATATCTCCTGTTTGTGTTCAACTTCATATTTTGGGTAAGTGACCGCGCGAAGGTTGCATTGTTGCACTTGCTGCAGGTGCAGCAAGTGCAGCTGTGACTTGTGCTTGAGATTGTTGACACATAAGTCATATGTTTCCGTCTGCCGCTTGGTGTGCGGTTGGCCGAATTAAGTGCTTGATTTTGCAGTCAGTCTGTCAGTGTGGTTTCCTTCTGTGTAGCTCCGTGAGGGACAGCCAGAGCTTTCTGTTGTTATTTAACTCCTCAAATCAGATTTTCCACCGAAGTAAAAAAGTAGCATTCGTGCCTTTTTTTTTCTCAAGGAAAGAATGAATGAAGAATGGGAGATTGTGGGTCGACTCGGAAATCCAAGTCAGCAGTTGGCGCCGCATGACGTTGTTGACACAAAATGTGGAGTTGATTGATAAAGTCAACGTACATGCATCATCTCCAAGGTGCTCAGACATTTTTAGCACAAATCACTTGAGTGTTCAGAACGAGGCTTGACACTCAGGTGGACATGAAAGGTGTGTGTGTGTGTGTGTGTGTGTGCTTGAGACGCACACACACACGCACACGCACACACCTTTCGTATCCAAATCATAGGGTGGAACTTTTCTTTTCTTTGTACACGTGAGAGCGAGATTTTCCAGCAAGCGTCTGTGGTGAGGCTCAGCGTGAATGGATCCATTGTGACAGCGGGACAATAGCATCACTTCAGCCTGCTGCTCCAGCGCGGATAAGCAGCAGAGCCCTCTCGGCTCCCAAAAGCAGCAACAGCCCCCTCCGGTTGAGTTGCTCTAACCCCGCGTAGAATTAATCTTGTATCTTGACGGGTGTGGCTGATGCAGATAAAAAGGCACACAAACGACGATGGCCAGAAGGCGAATAAGTGAGAGAAGATGAGAGCACACTGAGCGAAAAAGATCATGGGGAGATTGTGAGGGATGTTGGTGTGCGTGTACTCGCTCACATGCCAAAAGAGGGTCAGCCGGAATGAACTTGACCTAGATAACGGCAGAAAATCAGTATGAGGATAAGAGAATGTCATGTGAGCGCATGTGATGACGTCACAGCGCCACGGATATATTTTTTTGCGGGGTCAGTTCTGTGCTCGCTTAACAATAACGATCCAATTCAGCTCCGATTTTTTTCTCTTGTCATTATGATATGTGTGTTGTGTGTTCCATTTAAAGGCTCACAGCTGAAACGCTTGCTGGCATGTCCGGTGTGCGTTGTTCAACAAATGTCCTTTTTAGGCACAGAGTTTAGCCAGAGATATAAACAGCGCAAGATAAACATTGCACAACAGAAATATGCACTTTGAAGCTTCTTTAGGGTAACATTATTTTGATATGTCTGCTTTCTATTAGATTCCTGATTAATTTGGCATATAAATTCACATTTTAATTCCAATGGATGCCTTCTAAATCTGACACAGCAGAGAAGTGCATCGTTTACAACCATTCCAAATATGAATAATAAATTAAAAAAAACAAGTGTGTAAGCTAGCTTGCTAGCTAAGTGCATGCTACCATTGAGCAGTATTTGCTAGTCTCATTTATTATTAGAGTGAATAATGAATGAATAGATTCAGAACATGCCAATAAATATGTTAATGCTTATAAATCCAGGTTAAAAATGATGTTTGTTTCCCATACCTATGATTAAGCTTGTACAATGCATTTTTAAAATAACACCTTTCTAATAAATATTCTTGCCCTCTACACTCTTTAACTAATTTTAGTAAGCTACTTTTTTAAAATTTGATTTTAATAGTTTTAAACCCTTCTTTGTAATTACTTCCCCCAACCGTAAAATATGAGACATATCTGACTAATTTTCATCTACCAAGAAATTTAGATTTGCCCATTTATCACTAATTTAGTAAAAATGAGCGGGATGAATATTTACTTTGCCAGAAGTAAAATAATTACACTTAGTGATATCACACCTCTTTCAAATTAAATCCCGCCTCCTCCCACAGTCACTTTGGAAGGTTCAACAATCAGTACATCGTAAGGTCACGTAAGGTCAGTAGCCAATGCCATGCCCTTATGTGCTCAAACGCCATTGGGCAAAAGTGACTAACGGGCACATGATTAGACGGACTAACTAGAATACAAGCACGGAACCTGAACTTACTTTTCGTCATGAAACCATTGCCAAGAAGAACATCGATGAGGTAAGTGCTAAAAACTAAAGAAGGCAACTCAGCTCTTATTTAGCTCTACTGTTGCAAACGTCCCATTAACAGAAAACAAAATGTCCACAGCAATGACAGAAAATTTATTATAAAATTTATATTACATGTATTTGTTGGATGCAAGTACACATTTTTACATTCTCGATATACTGATAACCATCTATTAAAGAGTAAAAAAATTCTGAATTTTTATCAACCCTTGAACAATGTGGGAAGATTTTTTTTTGGGGGGGGGCAAAAATAAATAAATTGAATATTAATAATGGCAAATTACAGTAGTAATACACAAATGACTTTTTCCAGTAGTTCATGTAATGAACTGAAGTGACACATAACTTTTTTTTTCGTTCATTCATACATCTCATTTCAAAATAAAGCTTTCGCCTTATTTTACAGTCATCACTGTTTTACGAAGAAAAAAAAATTCCACACACTGTCCCTGAATAAGACCACATCCATGTGTCCGTTCAGCATGCGCTCATGGAAATTCCGCTCACAAAAACAGCATTTAACTACAGTTTTAAAAGTTGCCCTTACACCATTAAAGAACTATTTAAAAGAATGGGCCAGACAAGTATACAATTTGTGTTCGCTAGTTACAGGCCACATCTGTCGTGTGCGTCCACAGGCAGGGGAGAAAAGATGATCCTCTGATGGCGAGCGCCCTGCCGTCACTTTTTTTTTATTATCTCATTCATTGTGTTTGTCACTTTCCCTCCTTTTGTGCGCCCAACCCTCAGGAAGACAGTGGGTCTTTGTCCTCTGGGGGAGATTGGGTGGGAGGGCGTGGGACAAGTTGGGGTGGAGTTGTGGGGATACATGGAGGAAAGTCAGGGGGCGGGTGCAGAGATTTAGGATTGAGAGGCGTGGGAGGGGAAGGCTGTCAGGAAGGAAAGTGTTTTGGGGGGGGGAAGCAAGGGGGATATTAGTAGCCGATGGGACTGAGCTGGTATTTCTTCAAACTGGGATAATTTCAGTTTCTTGTGACCCAGAACCGGATAAGTGACAAGGGCGATTCTAGTGGCGCTGATTTGCCAAATTTAAGTATTTTGTACATTTTAACGTCATTTCATTCCCACGTTTATGAACGACTGTACGGTACTATTGTTACATCATTGAAAGGCACAATATTCATCTGAGAAAATCAGTCCGGGAGAGGTGGGAGGGATTTGGTGGAACAAACCATTTTTGAGGCAAGGGGGGCATTGCTGCAATGTTGTTGTTCAAATATTACGTTCCAAGAAAATGTTGTTTATTAATATACTACGAGCAAGTTTTTAAAAAAAGACTTGAATAAACAAATTATCTCTTCAATTTTAAGGGGAGGGGGGCTTTCAATTCAGGGGTGCTCGATCACCCCCCAAAATGGGCTTTAAACCCCCCTGACTCGCGGTAGAGAAAATTTAGATCATGACGCAAAGCGATATGTTGAACCAGAGACAGACACCAAAGATACAAAAAAAAAAAAAAAAAAAGACACCAAAGATACAAATGGAGAACTAACATTTTCCCTTGACTGCACTAAACAGTCGACAGACCACATAAAAAATTGTCATACATCCTGTCAAGAGAATTTCTGAGATATAGGACGTAGTCACACCATGTGACAATCGCTGCTTAATACTCCTTATCTTGTCTCTGTGCACATAAACATGTTTTGAGCCAACGCACAGACTGGATTAACCTCAAAGAGCGTGAGCCTTCACTGACTGATTGTATTGATGCGTCAGGGTTGCAGGCACCGCTGCAATCTCACAGCCGCACTTTGACGTCAGACTCTTCCAGTAAAGCTTCGCACTTTGGGGAGGAGACTTTTATTCAACATATACCGAATGAAGGAAAATGTGAGCAAGCATGAAACCACTTTTCCAAACAAACACGAGAGCCTGGTTTAGCTCAAGGTGCCACACTGCAGCACACAGCCAATTGTAAAGCCAGAGATGGTTTGAAGTGTCGTAAACGCTCTTCTGAATGGAAGCTGTTGGTCAAAAGAGCAGGGCATGACAAATGACAAATACTCAATCGTGCTGTTAGGTCATCATTCAGTTTTGCCCTCACCACAATGACGCTTGTATAGACTACGGTTTAAGTGCAAAGGGTGGAGGGCCCGTCTGGAAACTTCCTGTCATCATTTTCTTTATTTTAGTGGAAAACCACAATTAGCCAGAGTGAAAGAACGAGTCGTCTGTTAAGCAGAAAACATGCCTTCATTTGGAAGACTGTTGCTGGAACAACGCTATATTCCCCGGATAAATATTGCCGTATTTTCCGGACTATAAACTG
The DNA here is from genome assembly GCF_059441095.1 of Idiotropiscis lumnitzeri. Taxonomy (NCBI): domain Eukaryota; kingdom Metazoa; phylum Chordata; class Actinopteri; order Syngnathiformes; family Syngnathidae; genus Idiotropiscis; species Idiotropiscis lumnitzeri. Next base: position 6,990,029 of record NC_142393.1, read on the forward strand.
CTACTTTTTTCCTCGATTTTGAACCATGCGGCTAATACAGCAGTCCGGCTTTTCTGTGGATTTTTCTTTCACCAGTAGGGGGCGCTCTATGGTTCAGAAAATATGCTTAATAAATCTTGAATTTTTTTCCTTGGGTCTGTTCTGTTTTAATTAGCAAAGTTGTTGCCATGTTAAAAGGCACTGTTTTAAGAATCTGTATGTCTTTTTTTTTCTTTCAAAAAGAGTTGCTGCGACTTATGTACAGGTGCACTTTAGAGTCCGGAGAATACGGTAACTGCAAGAAAATATTTTCAAATTACCTTAAGACAGGTCATATGCTTTTCCTCAATGTTACTCTCACCTTTTTGCTTGATTTATTTATTGATTATATAAAAATTGCATTTTCGGTTGTTATAATACAATTTTAGGTAATAAAGAATAATTCATGATAAAAGAATAAATACAATTTGGTCATACAACATATTGGTCCGCATCTATTGTGTGCATTTTGTCATTTGTTTCTAGTTGACTTTGGACATGATGTGATCTTAATCTTTCTGCTACATCCACTCACAGTTGATGGGATCCTTTGTTCTGGCGGTGGGACTGTGGTTACGTTTTGACCCGGAAACTGTGTCCCTGCTCAACGGCGATAAGGCTCCGGACACGTACTTCATTGGTAGGTTGCACAGCACCTTATAAGTTGCGCGTTGTATGTTTACTCTTATCAGTCACTGACCTCTAAAGTCTCCATGTTTGAACCAAAAGCCAAGCTGAGCAATTATTATTATTCCAGTATAAGATTGGAAGATTGGAGTTTAATTCATTCCATAACCATGCTTGTAACTCAAAACAGTTGTATCTCAAATCGTCTTTCCCCATTGTATTGAATTAATATCTTTCTGCCTCCATTCAAAAAGAAATAATATAGTATAAATAATATAGATAAATTATTATAAATAAATTATATACATATATATATATATATATATTTTTATTATTATTATTTTTTTTTTTTTTTTTTAATATTCTGTTCCATTTGTTGATCCCAAAAATGGAGCAAGAGTTACCACTTGGCTGTCACATCCATGTTTTCCTTAAATACTGGTCACAATGTGAGCCACGTGGCTGTCTTCTCATTCTCCGTCTGGAAAGGGGCTTAAAATGTTGCCATTGACATGTTTCCGTGCTCCTCTCAGCTAAAGAACGACATCACTCGGGATATTCCTACCACTGGCTTGTGGTCAAATGCTCAGTGACCACACACAAAAGCCACATGTGCACTAATCTTGGGAACAACGGAAACACATTTACATGGACCGTGGTGATTTTCCCCTGTACTGTTGTGCCGCATGCTCTTTTCCAAAGATGACTGATTACTATACTCTATATATACTTTTTCAAGCTTCAGAAATGAGCATCGTGCACAGAGATGAACTTAGATTTGGGAGTGATGGAGATGTTCAAAACCACTGCATTGAGTCAAACGCTAATGACAAATGACATGACGTGCCGCAATGTAGAGCATTTTGAAATAAATTTCATGAATCATGTGCATCATATTTCACCTCTCAGACATTCATCATCAGCTGTTGGCTCATAAATTCATGAGCGTAGCGTCTGAGGTGAACTAGTCTCAACAATCGCAGTCCGAATCATTACAACATTCGTGTTATTTTGTCTTTGCCAAGCACAAGTGTCTGGCTTCCCAAGCAAAACTTTTCAAAACAGCAAACCGCGGAGAGAGCTGTGAAAGCAGATGTGACAAGTGCGGTCAGAGCTATAGAAGAGAGATGTTCAGCTCCAGAAAGGAGTACACGCTAGCTATGCCCACAGAAGAGACAAGAGTATTTATTTTAACTAGTTATCACAAGAGCACGTAGGACTACCAGCTGCATGAGACAAAAATGCCATTTATAAATATGGACAACATTTGAGAAGTCTAGGCGCATGCGGCCTCTTGTGTGTGTTCCCATGGAGGCATTCACACACAAGAATAACGCAAGCCACTTTGTTGAGAAAAATAGTAACACTACATCCAACTCAGTTTTTGTGCTTCCTAAAGTTCTTTTGTTGCCATCTGAGCCCACATCACCTGAGGCCTCCAGGGGAGTAACCTAGCAACACCCCAGAACAACGCGTTGTCTGCTTCATCCCTTCAGACCCGTTGCAGTACTTTTCCAAACGAGAAGCTTAATAGGAGAACTGGGTGTTGTTATCTCACTCAAACTGATCTTTCTGTGAGGCATTCGATTGGATCGCACTGTGGTTACATGAGAAATAAAACCAACATTTTGTACAGTTGTACATAGTGGTAATGTTGTCTTCACAATCTCAGTCAGCAGTCTCATGTTTGTGCTTCCCCCTGCTGGTAAAAAACAGAATAGCACATGGAATAAGAGCGTTTCCATTTATTTCCCTATTTGAACACTGAGGCGTGAGACAAAACTTTTATTGTTTATTATTCGGCATTCGGAATTCCTCACATGTTTGTGTGTGTGTGTGCGTGTGTGTGTGTGTGTTGCGTGTGTGTGTGCCTAAAGACAAAGTGAAGTAAGTTGTTCCTATTCTCGCAGGCGTGTATATCCTGATCGGAGCTGGCAGTCTGGTGATGTTGGTTGGTTTCTTCGGCTGCTGTGGAGCGGTTCGAGAATCCCAATGTCTGCTGGGTTCAGTGAGTACAAATGTAACATCTGAGCTTGGGTAACATATCGAAATTTTAACCGATTGCTTGTATGTGTGGATCTCGGCTAGTTCTTTGCCTGTCTATTGATCATCTTTGGCGCTGAGGTGGCAGCAGGCGTGTTTGGATTCTTAAACAAAGACAAGGTACATTGAACATTTCATAGCCTGGTTATTTTTGTACTGTTTGTGTAGCGCACACACGTCTGACCCAAACCTTCTCTGTCCTCTAGATAATCGAAGACGTTCAAAACTTCTATGCTACGACCTACAATGAAAATAACAACAGCACGTTGATCATCTCGTACCAGAAAGTAGTAAGTTGATAGATAACGTTTATTGTCACTCGATATCCATACATGTAATTTCTGCTTTTATTTAATTCTATAAATTAATTTATCGAAAGAAACTATAATGATATATTGTCACATTTAAAAAAAAAAAACTAAAATTTTGCTCTTGTTTCTGGCTACTTATTGTATAATTGTAAATCTTTTGCTCTGCATTTTTAGCTCAACTGCTGCGGGACGCTAGCTAACAACTGTCCGGATCAAGAACCAGGAACAAAAGTAAGCTTCTGTTCTTTTGATTTAAAAATTCTACAACCGAGACTCTCTTGTACACTGAACAGATATTTGATCAGACAAGATATTTTAATTCTCTATATTTAAAATGTGGTGATGCTTTGAGATATGACTACGCCGGCTTATGAGTTTTTGAGGGGAAATTTGAGATACAAGCTCTATGGTGGTGGCAAAATCTCAAATGACTTCACAACAATCAACAGTTAAAATAATTAATAAACAATTATTTTAAAAAAAAATCATCACGCTGTTTTGTCACTCCTAGTTTGGGTTTACTAGTGATCGTGCGTCATGACCCACTAGTGATTATGTTTGACTCCTCTCTATTCCACTCTTGGTTTAAAGATGCAGTGGAAATTTAATACATTTCCATTGCGCTCGCCTTAATCTTTGAACGAGAGCACCATCCAGAGGAGTAAAAAAAAAAAATCACACGTGCTACATGAAGCGTCATTTTCCCATCAGTAGAGTCTACTGTCAAACTAAACGATAATTAAATGTTGTGTGTTTAAAACAACCACAAAGGTTTGCCGTATGTACTTCAATTTAGCTTAGCGCTAGCAAAAAATGCAAACCTTAATAGCCAGGCTACGGAATAACATTGGCTATTTCAGTACAAACGGTGCAGCAACACATGCAGACAGACAACAAAGCAACAGTCACAGGCTGTTTTTATCCACTCATTGCTTTTTATTATGTCACCACCGGATGTTTTTATAAAGTAAATATTGTAGAGTGCTATTTTTCGCGTCAAAAAAACAAAACACATTACATTTTATTTCGGATTAAGGGCATTGCAGTTCACTGCAGTGATAGTTGCACAGTGGTCACAGAAAAAATTCAATCATTTCTCAAGGCACCACAGTATTTGTCTTGTACTTTTTGATATTTTTTCACTTGTCATGCACATAGTCGTTGTAACATCATGGACGTTATGCAGGACTGTGAGACCGCTATCAAAGATTTCTTCAACAGTAAACTCTACATCATTGGGTACGTTGGCATCGGCATCGCTGGGGTCATGGTGAGTTTGCCTTTGAGAACCGTTGCCGAAATTCCCTTTATATCTCTCTTGATATTTTTCTTTAAAAAAAAGCTGAATTTTTCTCGAACAGATCATCGGGATGATCTTCAGTATGGTGCTTTGCTGCGCGGTACGTAACAGTAGGGAGGTCATCTGAACGAGTCCAGCAGTGAGCACCCCTCGTTCCACATCTGCCGAGTGATCCGGGGAGCAGCGCGAGATCCCGGATGCTTTCAATGGATCCCCTCCTTTTTATTTTCTCAGACTTTTTATTTCACAACGTCAGAACATGATGACGGGAATTGGGCCAATCCCGTTACAACCAACCTTCTTATATTTCAGATTGTCTGCTCCCGTGGCCATCCGGCAACCGCAAACAAAAACGGAGTCGTTGACCTGGCAGAACATGGTTCAGTTTTTTTTTAATTTAATTTTTTTATCTTTATTGATTAATTACGCTAAACTGAAACACATTTGCCATGAGGGATACCTGATGAGGTTAGTGCATATCCAATCTTTGACGTTAATGTCAGGCATTTTCGTTTTGGGTATAGCATGATTTTGTTTTGTCATGACCTCCACTTTTTATATTCCCCTGTATGATTTTATTTTAAAAAAAGTTATCTGGATTTTTTTTTTTTTTGCGGGATGATTTTTAAACAGAGACAAAACTTTGCAATACAATTTAAATATTTCTGGAGATTTAAAAAAAATAAAATAAATCAACACTACTAGTGGTGAGAATGACATGTACTCATTTGGTTGGACATTTAATCCAGAACCATAAATATAAAATTATTGCCACCCTTCTTTCTAAAAATCTGGACCCTCGTACAAATCCAAAAGTCCTCAATAATGTGACCAAGTTTTTCAGGCTAACAAAAACAGAAGCCTGTTACGTGATAAATTGCACCAGGGTTGAGAAATCCATTCCTCTTGACGACTATCAGCGAATTTGCCCGTTTGTTTCCTTCCCCTCTGTGCTTTAAAAAAACACTAATTGGGGGGGGGGAAACATTTTCATTGTTTGTTCTTATTCTTTCACTTTGCACTCCTTTATGTAAATATCCGACAGTTCTGTTCTTTTTTTTTTTTTTATAGCTGTACATTTTCGTGGCTTGTGTAGATAACGTTTTGGAATAGTTCCAGTCAGCATTCCCGTAAAGAAATAATGGCCAAAACCAGCCTTTCAATGTGCCTTTTCTCAATGACGAGCTTTTTTTTAGCAACAATGTGCTGTCTGGATTTAGAGCGTAGATGATACGATTGTGTCGTTGGACTGCATTTCATTAGCACGTTTTCACCAAGTAGCACACTTTTTTACTATTGGTGTTGTTTTAGTTGTTTCACTCAACTGTGTCTCCTCAGCCTCTTGCTAAGAGGAAAATGTGTTTTAAAACCCTTTTTTTTTTTACCTCTCTTTGATTCTATAAGTAATCAAGCAACGTGGGACATACATGTATGTTACTTATTATTTTAGTAGCAACACAAGCAATGAGATGTGATGAATCAAGGCTTATGTCACCATGTGATCACGGAAGGAAAAATATATAGTTGATCGGCCCTTTGCAGCCAACAGCCTTCACTCTTCCGGACAGACTTTCTTTGTTCATCCATAATTACATTTGTTTGATCAGAGTTCACTGAAAAAAAAAGTTGTCCTTACTTTTTACACTGGGGCACAGTCACAGTCTTGGTAAGATGAAGATTCCTGTGGGGTTGTTTGTTTGTTTGGATATTATTGTCTATAGCAGTGCTTCTCAATTATTTTCTGTTACGCCCCCCCCCAGCAAGAAGAAAAGACCCACGCTCCACCGCAACTATAAATAATTGCATTTTTGTTGCAAAACAAACTACATAAGTTAAGACTCCCTGCGCACAACGGGTAAGGAGAGCGCCACTGCCAACTACTGGAGTGGATGTGCAATTACACTTTATTGTATTACGGCGGGGGGGCATGTTCCCCAGGTTCACCTGCGCCCCCCCAGGGGGGCCCGCCCCACTATTTGAGAAGCACTGGTATATAGTGAAAGAACAGGATGGACAAGCCTGCTTCTCAAAACAGTAAAAGGCAAATACTGTATGGCATAAAATGTTCCCTTTCACAATTGTGCACACCGTGAAGCCTTTTTGGAGTCTGTGTTCATTTATTTTGTTTCCAATCTGGACTTCTCAGGGCGACACAGTTGGTGTTTGAGGTTTAATAAAGCGTCTAGAGTTTGAAACCGTTTCCTTTGTATTATTTTGTGTCGTTGGAAGTTTTTTTTTTTTTTTGATTATTTTTCTGAGATCATTGCATTCCCTTCAGATGTAGCTAGGGGATATAATGATTAATCTACAATTGATTTGATTTAAAATTTGCTTTGATGTGAAAATTTTGATCACAGAAGAATGTCATGCATTTATTTATTTTCATGTTTAGTTCTGCCACTAACAAAACTGATGTAATGTAGTCAAGCCGTCGAAATTAGTAGTTAATTTCAAGTTATTTTTAGTAAACTTCCAAAAACCTACTATTTGTGACAAGGACAAAATGCAGACATTAAAAAATAAAAACATCTTTTGGTTATGAAAAGAGTGATTAATTTTGTTTAAAAAAAAAATCTAATCAAATCAAAATCTGAAACTAAAAATCGAATCAAATTGGGGCTTGGGTGAACCGTCACATCCGTAGGTGTGGAAAAATTAAGTCAGAGCCATTATTTGATTTTTCATCAATAAAATAAGTCGTTTACTGTTGAAATTTTCCATCTCAACATTGGTCCAAATTTTGACGCCACAGACTGACGTGGAATTACGTTTCAATATGATTGATTGAGGAAACCCTCTTGCATGGTATTATTTGGCACACACTCACACGTTTTTAAAATGTGACAGAGGAAGTTTGTGATTCCCACAATCGTGCTAATTTCATACATGAGGTCATAAATGACAGGATTGGATATCCCCCTCAGTTGAGAAAGTACTGTACTAAGTGGAGTGGAAAAGACAGCTGAACACTTGGCTTATGTGAGTGATGTTGCAGAGGCCCCAGGATTACCCAGGCTAGAGTTACTGCAACACTGCAGCATGAGCTTTTCTACGGTCACAAATGTGACCACGGTCGTGCTGCGTGCACATCGGGGTAGGGTGACACTTTGCATCTAAAAGTTTGACAAACAAAACACACCCAGTGCAGAAGTAAATAGTCAATCAGAATTTATTATTCTGTATTTACACGAGTAATTCTAAAATGAATTGAAACATAATGGAACCAAGGTTGTCCTGTGGTTGAAAAAGTTCAAATGTTTGAAATGGGAACAGTCTCAAAGTTGGTTACATTTTTTTTCCTCATTTTTGAGAAAATATTGAATATCTACAAGACATATGTACAGTGGTATAATTCCTAATTTCATCATTATATAAATGGTGTTGGCTCATGACAATCAAGGCGGAGTCACGCGTCAAAGAGAAAGTGAGTCAAGTGAGCAATTTTCTTGCATTTGGGCAAAGCCTCTAAATCTTTGTGTTGACGTACCGTGTGTCTCATTACGGATTTGTCTATTGGGTATTCCAACGGAGGACTTTTTTGTGTGGCTTTTTGTTCAGCTCCAGTGGAAACCACAACAGGCATCTTTCCCCTTCCAAATTGGGCCTCCTAACCTCTTCCCCGTTTATTAACAGGATGCCAGAAATGCCAACCTATCTATGCGGAATAGATGCTATAAGGTGTGTAACCAAGCAGCATCTCTCCAACTCCTACAAAGTACATAACCTGGACGATGCCAAAGAGAGGGGCGATGACAAGGGCCCGGCAACTGGCCCCTTTGAGAAAAGCAGATGGACCCTCTTTTCTCATGATTTTTCTGCAATGAAAAGAAATGTAAATATTTCTTGTCACCTTAGGTGCAATCTGCGAAATTAATTAGGATTCACCTCACACTGAAAAGTAAGATACGCCCAGTTTACCTGACACAGTCGACCACGCCATTGTAAGTTTCTTCGTGGGTTCCCTTTTTCAGGGATTGTAGTCTCGTTTTGACCACTAAACGAGAGAAATGCAATCAATCCGAGTTTGGCGTGGCCACATTTCTTTGAATGCCAAACACTGACCATCACAAGGGCTGACCGCCACGGCTGCAACGGATCCAGCCAAGCATCCAGAAACAAAGGACCAATAGAAGGGCACGGATGGGTTTTCTGATGAATGCTGACCGAGTTGGTGCAAGTGTGCAAAAAGAGGAAAGTAGACAACCGAGAAGGGAATGTCCCTAAAGAGTCGACAAACAAACGTGTTAAGCAGGAGTCTTCAATCCTGTTCCTTGAGCCTGTTTTCCATCTGTGCCTGCTGCAAAACACATGATCAGGATTGTTATCCAGCTTCTGCAGACCTTGCTGATCATCTGATCATTTGAATCAAGTGTGCATGACACCGTCCCTCGAGGCACAGGATTGGTGTTAGGCAGCGGTCTTCAATCCTGTTCCTCGAGGGCCGGTGTCCTGCAGGTTTTCCATCTCTCCCGGCTGCAACACAGCTGATTGAAATGATCAGATAATCAGCAAGGTCTGTAGAAACTAGATAACGATCATCGCTCAGGTGTGTTGCACCAGGGAGAGGTGGAAAACGGGCAGGACACCGGCCCTCGAGGAACAGGATTGAAGACCCCTGGTGTTAGGCATCAAAGGTGAACCAGGTTCAAGTGTGCCTTAAGCGCAGTCTCACCGCATTAATGTGGCCCCGAGTCCTCTGTACAAGCCTGTGACACCTTTGGTCTTCAGCAGGTCTCTGGTGATCTGTGTGGCTGATGCTGTCCTGACCTGAGGCGCAGGACTTGCGTTGTAGGAACGACTCAGGACAGCACTGGTCCCGCCCACCTTTAGAGTTGCTACCACACTGGGCATCACCCGCTGTTGTGCCGCTGGTGGAGGATGCAGGTGTTATGTCATCCAATTGTATACTTTTCAATTTCTTCTTAGTCCTCATTCCATCGAGGTGCAACTGATGTCATGCTAATGAAATCGTAATGGAATTCTTATACTTCGGCTTGTGCGATGTTACAGACTGGAGATCCGTAAGATTTACCGTAGATTTATCTTTCTTTCCCTGCAGCACTTAGAAACAGTAATCCATGCCTTTGTTACATCTCGGCTAGATTACTGTAATGCACTTTATTTTGGAGTCAGCCAGTCGTCCCTCAAGCGTCTCCAACTGGTCCAAAATGTTGCTGCTCACCTTTTAACTGAAGCTCGGAAGAGGGAGCACATAACCCCGATATTGGCCTCTATTCACTGGCTCTCACTGCACTTAAGAGTTCATTTATACTTCTGCTGTTTCTCTTTAAATCTTTAAATGGCCTCCAATTTACCTCTATGAGCTCCTTCACCCCTAAACACCAAATGCGACTGGAGGTGCCGAGGACTAAGCAAAGCCTTAGAGGGGATGGCGCCTTTTCTGTTGTTGCTCCTTCCCTACGAAATTAAATTTTAGGCAAGCCCCGTCCCTGTCCACTTTTAAATCTTGTTTGAAGACATATTTTTATTCTTTAGTTTCCGACTCAACATGAGACTGCCACTATTCTGTTGTGTTTCCTGGTATCTACTTTATATGTATTTTAATTTGTGTTCTAATTTAAAATTTAAATATTAAAGTGCTTTGTTACAGCTCCAGTTATATAAATAACGTTTTATTGTATTGTATTGTAAAACTCCTGTTTTATTTATCGGTTTAGATGATATAAATTCAGAGTTTAAGAAATGCAGTTCATATAGTTCCCAAAACATGAAAAGTTGGATATGTTGAAAAGCCACAGGTGTGTTGACGTTGTGTTTTCTTACTGATTTACAGTGCAGCATAAACTAACATGTTAATATTTAGTAATGGATAAAATAGCCTTAAATATTACTGACAAGCTCACCGAGCCTTCCGGCATCCTGGAGCTGGATCTTGAGCATCTCCATGGGCGTCGTGACAATCACCTGGCACATCCCCGCACAGCATCCCGCCAACATCTCCTTAAACACCGTCAGCTTACCACTGACGACACGTGCGCATAGAAGTGACGTTTAAACCAGCAGGGGAAGCGAGATCCAGTCTTTGTCTGGTGGACTACTCACCCGTCTTTGCTGAGCTGGTGACGAAAGAAGTCGTTGGCGGCGAGTTTAATGGCCTTCTCAGGAGTCACTAAGGTGAGATTGACAGCAGCGCCTACAACGTGGATTTTATTAGAATCATTCGCAAAGAGCAATAATTATACTTGACAACTATGATGAACAGGGCATAGAAAAAGTCTACACACCCCTGTTAAATTATATGTTGATGCAGTTGAAGTGTGTTGACCTTTTACAGTGTGTCCACTGCGCACATCATAATTTATTTTGTTTCATTTCTGATCTCAAATTGAATGTTTTCCAACCTAAGGTTTACTGTACATCTAACAAGTGGAATCATTATCTGAACCCTTACATGGAATTTGTTGACGTCTGTATCAATGACAGTGGCGCTATAACATTACCAAAACTTAAAGTGCTGGTTACGTAGGCTATCGTTAATGAGACGAAAATATTTCTCGGAGTAAAAGAGTAATCCACACAAACTCGAGTCCAAGGATGTATTCATCATCGTAAATATGTTGACTTATAGGTACTTATTATGAACATTTAAATAAAGCTCACCTCTATACATGCCAAAGTAACCCTCGGATTTTACCGTCTTTATAAGACAGTCCGTCCTAGGAGAAAGAATTTATTAATTTTGGTAACGCTCTGAGAGTGATCGCTGTTGATTAAAATCAATTTGATTATTTTCATTTCATGCTTCTTTTAGCTGACTTGACTTGAAAATTAAATATCGGCTCAAAACCTTGTTTGTGTGTATTCATGCACATCAAGAGGTGGTTCTTACATATTCTTATACAGTTGATGCCCGCTTTGTTGGTTTTGCAGGCGTGTCTTGGCCAGGTCGACTGGGAATACGCAGGTGACTCCCACCATGCCTGCAATTCCTCCATTAATCAGTTTGGCTGGCAAGCTGGACTCAGAAGAAGTCAAACACAAATGCATGTAGCGATGATTGCTGCTCTTATTACACGTTAATAGACCAAAAAGTTTCACTTTGGTTTCACTGGACCAGAACAAAATCTCCCTAACGCTTTTCCTGTTATGAACAGGAAAGGCTTAATGAGACATCTGATATTTGGTTGGGTTTAATTTTAAAAAAAAATTTAAAAAAACTTTAAACGGTGTTTATTATAATAATTTTATTTCGTAAGTTGATTTAGTTTTTGTTTATTTATCTCGATAAGATAAATACAGCAAAAAATCAAACAAGTTGTTCATGATTTATCGCCGTCTCATCTTTTATATCACAAAAACTTGGCATTCGAACAGAACCTTTTATAGCCGCTGTATGTATGGCTTAAGGTTCGCCACGGTTATATAACAGAATGTAATGAACAAATAAGTACAACCACTTGGAAAAACAACTGAGATCATTTGTGATTTCATTGGACATACTTTAAAGTTAGTATTAGTCACTTCAAAATTGAAACAAAAGGTAAGGGAAATTTACTTGGCAGATATAAATATATATATATATATATATATATATATATATATATATATATATATATATATTGAAAGCAGGTTCCCCTCCTACCTCATCTGCTGTTGGTGAGCCATGGTTTTGGGTTGTTGTGGGTGCAAAAGCACAACGATGAGCTGCTGAGGGTCGCAGAGAGGCGCCGAGCAAGGCAAGAGCAAAGAGCCGCTCAGGGTTGTATATATAGACAAGTCCGACACAGCGGCTCAAGTGATAAATTCCGCTCACATCACTCCTCGCCCCCCTGCAATGCTAGCCAAGAAATGGAGCCTGGATAGTCATTGGCCTGCCAAAACCACAAACCACAATCAGAAAAGCCATCAGGGATGTATTACATATAGCTGCCGATATACTTTTCTTGATCTCAAAACAGTAACTCCTATTTTAAAATTATATTAAAATGTCTTGTCGACAATTCTATTCTAAGAAGTGAAAGCAATCATCAGGCCATAGCAGGCCCATAACAAGAGTGTCAGATGACCCGTTGGTGTCACTTTCTCCTTGTAAATTTTAACCACTGCCACATGGAATGAAAGAAAGAAAGGCCAACATGTGCCTGACGCAATATTGTGAAGACATTTAGTGGCCAGGACAGGAATCTAACAGTAGTTTCCAACAACTGTGTGCTACATCCACCGGTGAATGTTTTGGCCGGAAACAGTATTACAAGAACCACCGTTACTTGTTTAACTACAGTTCTGTGTAACATGGTCATTACTCATAATGTCACTTTTCTCAACATGAAATAGCTTCTCAGTAGTGAAGCTACTTTAATATCCACTGAAGCTCGATTTCTCCTGACAATTCCAAACCTTCCATGCATCTCGTCCATTTGTCATCGCGGACCGAGCTGCCCCACACAGTGTTAAAAAAGATGGTCATGAATGGTCTGATAATTCAGCATCACTGGAGACAAAAAGCGTAGCGCTGGAGACAATGGCAAAGGAGGGGACAGAGATGTGGATGTCTCTTGAATCAAATTTACATTAGCCTATTTATGGAGTCTTCACAGTCACAGAAAAGTTATATGTTCCAATTTTTATTGTGCAACAGCAAAAGGAAGCTCCTGTCAACCCAAAATATTCAGGGCCCACATTCAGGTATTTATTGAAGTTAACACAAAAATAGCTAAGCTAGTGGTCACAACAGCTCGCTAACATTGCACTAGCGACATGTTTTTGTTAGCAGTAGAATTAAACTGGATATGTGAGTGTCTCTACAAAACCAAATTGTTCCGATTTATTTAAATAATTATTTAACACTTGACAACTTGGGGGGAAAAACGCTCAGTTTCATTGAGGAGAATGATGACCACGTCTGAAGCTAGTACTCACTGAGTAGTGTCAATGACGCAAAGCTTCGCATAATGTGCAATGACTTTTAGCTTATCTCACTACATTTACCAACTAAGTTTTCCAACACACTTTCAAGGCCTTCTCTGCTGGCCTAACATAATCAAGAAAAAATTATCATATTCTTCACATTGATGTGATATATCCTCGCGTTGTATTTTTAGGTGAGAGTTTTTATCCAATCAGAATTCCGCTAGCTCGTGTTGCCAGGCAGGTTTC